>NC_041395.2:300744368-300884368 GCF_900747795.2 Erpetoichthys calabaricus | reverse complement strand
CCCCAGATCGAGGGAGATTATCAGTGGTCTTGTATGTCTTCCATTTTCTAATAATTGCTCCCACAGTTGATTTCTTCACACCAAGCTGCTTACCTATTGCAGATTCAGTCTTCCCAGCCTGGTGCAGATCTACAATTTTGTTTCTGGTGTCCTTTGACAGCTCTTTGGTCTTGGCCATATTGGAGTTTGGAGTGTGACTGTTTGAGGTTGTGGACAGGTGTCTTTTATATTGATAACGAGTTCAAACAGGTGCCATTAATACAGGTAACGAGTGGAGGACAGAGGAGCCTCTTACAGAAGAAGTTACAGGTCTGTGAGTAGATGACCAAATACTTATTTTCCACCATAATTTGCAAATAAATTCTTTAAAAATCAGACAATGTGATTGTCTGGATTTTTTTTTCTCATTTTGTCTCTCATAGTTGAGGTATTCCTATGATGAAAATTACAGGCCTCTCTCATCTTTTTAAGTGGGAGAACCTGCACAATTGGTGGTTGACTAAATACTTTTTTGCCCCACTGTGTGTGTGTGTGTGTGTGTGTGTGTGTGTGTGTGTGTATATATATATATATATATATATATATATATATATATATAATATAATTTTATTGATTTTTATAGAAATCACACAACATTCCATACAAATAGATCAATTTTACAAAAATAGGATTGAAAACAAATCAACCCCCACTCCTGAGAAAGAGAGCATGGGCAGCAGAATAAAATGTAAAGCTAGTAAAAATAAGTAAATAGATAAATTAATAAGTGAATAAAGATAAATGGAGAAGAAAAAGAAATGGGCAGAGAATCTGCTTCCTCAGTTTTTTTCAAGTGAGCAGAGAGCTGAGGAAACTTCGTGCCAGCAAAGCAGCGGGTCCAGATGGAGTATCGCCACGACTGCTGAAGGTCTGTGCACTGGAGCTGGGGAGTCCTCTACAGCGCATCTTCAACCTGAGCCTGGAACAGGGGAGAGTCCCGAGGCTTTGGAAAACATCTTGCATCACCCCAGTCCCAAAGGTATCACGTCCTAGTGAGCTGAATGACTTCTGGCCTGTCGCACTGACGTCACATGTGATGAAGACCATTGAGAGGCTGCTGCTTCACCACCTGAGGCCACGGGTCCAACACGCCCTCGACCCTCTGCAGTTCGCATACCAGGAGAAGGTGGGAGCAGAGAATGCCATCATCTATATGCTACACCAATCCCTCTCCCACTTGGACAGAGGCAGTGGTGCTGTAAGAATTATGTTTCTGGACTTCTCTAGCGCCTTCAACACCATTCAACCTCTGCTCCTTAGGGACAAGCTGACAGAGATGGGAGTAGATTCATACCTGGTGGCATGGATCGTGGACTATCTTACAAACAGACCTCAGTATGTGCGTCTTGGGAACTGCAGGTCTGACATTGTGGTCAGCAACACAGGAGCGCCGCAGGGGACTGTACTTTCTCCGGTCTTATTCAGCCCATATACATCGGACTTCCAATACAACTCGGAATCCTGCCACGTGCAAAAGTTCGCTGACAACACTGCTATCGTGGGCTGCATCAGGAGTGGGCAGGAGGAGGAGTATAGAAACCTCATCAAGGACTTTGTTAAATGGTGCGACTCAAACCACTTACACCTGAACACCAGCAAAACCAAGGAACTGGTGGTGGATTTTAGGAGACCCAGGCCCCTCCTGGACCCCGTGATTATCAGAGGAGACTGTGTGCAGAGGGTACAGACCTATAAAATAATATAAATAAAACTTGATCTGCGGGATCGTCTGTGACGATGGAGTCAACGCTGGTGAAAGTTACTTTGTCGGTAGGGATAAGTTTCAGTACTTTGTCATTAAGGTGTAGCGAGTCTTCGTTGGTGACGCTTAATATAGCTTGCGTACTGAGATGTTCCGGAGTCAAAGTTGAGAAGTCGATGTTGCCATATAGTTGTTGAACAGGATCAGAAATAAAAGGAAAGCAATGTGAAGGTAATAGACGTGGGAGGAGGGTTAGAGTTGGCGGGCGGGGCTCTGTTGTGCGTATCTCATGGTCTTAGAGTTGGTGGGCGGGGCTCTGTGAGTTGGCAGGCGTGGCTCTGTCGTGCATATCCCATGGTCTCTGTCTTGCGTGCCATGGTCGGCTGCTTAGTGAATTGTTGGTGGGCGGGGCTCTGTCTTGCGTGCATCTTGCTTGCCATGGACTTAGTGAATTATATATAGAGTAGCCCACCCGCGGCGTAGCATAACGCCACATAATCACGCCGCTTTTTTAATGGTTTTTAAGCACAGGGAAAAAAATGAACATTTGAAAAATCTGTAATTTAATAAACCACCAAGAAAAGTAACATTGCAGCAATGCACACTACGAACCAACATACAATTTTCCGTGACTGAAAACTGGAGGACCGCCGTCGCGCCTTCCTCTCCCAGAGTGAGGGACGGGGATGGACGACGCTTGGGCGTGGAGGGTGGAACGGGGGGAGAGGGGAAGGACGCCCATTCCGCCCCCTCCGTCCCGCCTCCCCCGCCATTCTAGGCAGCTGATTTCTTAGTCATCGTTCAGTACGCATTGCCTGCTCATGTGCCCGCCCCCAACTCCTCACCTGAATCGCTTTAGTCTGTGTACAGTCCACATGCACCTGTGAGTCCCATTGACTGTTCATTTTCCAAACACCGCCTCAGTCGCTTTTGTCTCTGCTACAGTCCACATGCACCTCTGAGCCACGTTGACTTTTCATTGTTCTTTGCGGTTCCGGCTGCTTTTCTATATATAATCCACCAAGTCACCCGACCATGGTAGTAGCGAGGGGGTGTGTACAAATGGCAGGGACATAATCAGTGCGAGCGTATGACCCGCACTTACTGGGAATTCCTCGTTCGTGGGGAACAATTGCAAGCCCCGGTCTCCATCACGAATGGGGTTCAACGGCTTACCCATGCCTCTCGGCGCCAGGTAGACACACGTTGATCCATTCAGTGTAGTGCGCGTGCAGTACCGGACATCCAAGGGCATCACAGACCTGTTAATGCTCAATCTCACGTGGCTAAAAGCCACTTGTCCCTCCAAGAAGTTGGACGCAGACTGCTCTTGTGTCGCGTAACTATTCAGCAGGCGGGAGTCTTGTTTGTTTTCGGAATTAACCAGACAAATCGCTCCACCAACTAAGAATGGCCATGCACCACCACCCACAGAATCGAGATAGAGCTATCAATCTGTCAATCATCTCCGTGCCCGGGCCGGGTGAGGTTTCCCGTGTTGAGTCAAATTAAGTGAAAGGCTCCACACCTGGTGGTGCCCTTCCGTCAATTTCTTTAAGTTTCAGCTTTGCAACCATACTCCCCCCGGAACCCAAAGACTTTGGTTACCCGGTTGGTTGCCCGGCAGGTCATGGGAATGACACTGCCAGATCGCCAGTCGGCATCGTTTATGGTCGGAACTACGACGGTATGTGACCGTCTTCGAACCTCCGACTTTCGTTCTTGATTAATGAAAACATTCTTGGCAAATTTCGCTCTCGCTTGAATTGTTGGCGGGCGTGGCCCTCTCGTGCGTGTGCCATGGTCGGCTGCTTAGTGAATTGTTGGTGGGCGGGGCTCTGTGAGTTGTCGTCGTATCCCATGGTCTTAGTGTTGGTGGGCGGGTCTTTGTGAATTGGCAGGCGTGGCTGTGTCGTGCATATCCCATGGTTGTCTTGCTTGTTCTGTCGGCTTAGTGAATTATAAATATAGATATATATATTGTGTGTGTGTGTGTATATAATACGTATTTATCTTTAAGGAATCTTAGTGAGTGTATTTGCTTTCATTATCACTGTCATTCAATGTGGAAATTAGAAAATATTTGTCAATATTAAACTGTTATCCTCATTGTCAGAAGTTACGCACAGCTAATCAGTAGCTCTAGTGAGTCTTCAGTCTTTTTTTAAAGGCTAAGCCTGATGGGGTGCTATTACACATCTTTGTAATTCTGTTGCTAAAGGCTTAAGCTCCCATTATTGCTTTGTTAATCTTTAGTATACTGGCATTTTGATATTTTAGTGCATGGTCACATAACAGTAGGCAAGTAGCAGTTTGTTCATATAAGCAAATCTTCAGAAAGAATTAAAAGTTCCGTACTGTAGAATATAACATGGCAGCACTAAAACATTTTAATCCAGAAGTGGGATATCTGCATTTAGCCTAGTGTTGCTTATTGAGCTGTAGCCCCCTGTAATGAAGAAGAATGTTTTTTTGAAGAGGATAGATGGTGTATCTGTCTCTTGCCAGCTTGCTGCCACAGCTGTAAATCTTTGTGTGAGAGTGACATGGATATCGTTACACCTTAATTAGTTACTGCTTCCTTAATTTGCATGGTTTTGTCCAGAGAGTGGCCACATGTTGCATGTTTTTCAGATGTTCAAGTATAAATTTCACTGTACTCTGTACTAGGGATGGGAATTGATAAGATTTTCACGATTCCGATTCCATTTTCGATTCTGTTTAACAATTCGATTCTTTATCGATTCTCCTATCGATTCTTATTTTTAAAAAAGGAGAACACACAGGTCTCTTAGCATAGAACTTTGTTTTATATCTTATCTTTGAACAAGATAACCTTACAAACCCAACAGTGAGATCTTAAGAGATCCACAGCCTACGGCTCCTCGATGGGGTGCCACGGGGTCCCCAGAAAAAAAATTGTAAATGTAAAATAATAATAAAATAAATATTCTTCTATAGCAATAACAAAGTATAACATAAATTATTCTGTGGCAATTACACAAGAATGTCCAGTAACATTTACACTCTCTTTTTTAAAAGTATATATGAGCTGAGCACTCAAAAATAAAACTACATCAGCCAGCAACAAATACAGTCAACTCAAGTCCAATGGAACTGTGCAATTCTGCAACCATCAACTATTTTGACAGCTACATCCATGTTGGCCGCATTATCAACAGTGGCTGCCACAACCTTGTCTTTAATACCATACTCCTCCAAGATCTAATCAATCTCCTCTGCTACAGCTGTCCCTGTCTGTGCCTGGTACACTGGTTTGGTTTGAGGACTTTTTCTTGAGCCTTGCCATTCCTGACATAATGCAGCGTTACTGTGAGGTAATGATCTTGACTAAAACTTGTCCATCCATCTGCAGTGACGGCTGCCTTCAACACATGTTTCAGCTCAGAAATGGAAACGGATGAAACATCTGGTAAGAGGAGAACATGCAACTTTGACATTCCCTGATTTAGCCTACAATTAAACACACCCCGAAAATCGGGGGCATCTACTGTGGCAAATGGTGCAAGCCTTTTACCACAAACTTAGTCACTGCTCGGTGACATTCGTCTATCCTGGCCTGTGTCGTTTTACTTTTCCTCGCCTCTGTGAAAGGAGAAGCTACCGGTAGACTGCAGCGAGAACTGCCAGCATCTGAGACAGCCAGACTCTGTCTGTCTCTCTCGTCATGGTCATCTAAATGCAATGCACAGTAATAGCAGATTTTGCAATAAGGTAAATCGCGCTAACATAATGTGCAATGTTAGTTGATTAGTTACCTGCCCTATTAACAGGAGATGACGTGCAAACGTTACCGCTGCTGCTCGGTTGAGATTCACTAGTCCGGAGCGGATCAAAAACACAACCTTCATTTAAGGTTATCGCGTGTTTTGTGAGCAAATGCTTTTGCATATTCGTAGTGTTTCCTCCCTTTAATGAAATATCTACTTTGCAAATATTGCAAGTTGCCCTGTTGTCATCCTTTCTTGTAAAGTTTAACCAAACTTTTGAGCATTTGTGCCGCTTAGGCGTCCCATGTTTCCTGCTGGGTAAATGACGCTACGCAACGTGGTGACGTCATTCGAGGCGACTGGAATCGATAGGGGAATCGTTTGCAAAAATGGCAAACAATTCCAAGGAATTGAAACAGTGGGAACCGGTTCTCAAGAAGAACCGGTTTTCGATTCCCATCCCTACTCTGTACACAAGATGAACTTTAACTTTCAATTTATGGTATCAGCTAATGCAGGAAGCAATGAGAAAATGGAAGAAAATAACCCTGGATGTGCTGCCCATTCATCACAAAATGTATATAAATAAATATTAATATTCACATATTTGTGTAGATTGCTTTTTTGTTTGCCATAAAGGAAGGATCTTTAGATGTGAGATGATACATATTGGATTAAATTACAAACTCCCCCACAAAACAAAAACATGAATGAATGGGGTTAACAGCAAACTTGAAGTGTATGGCAGTAACCATAACTGAAAACAAAAGTTTGCTTCTACAGGAAAATGCCTTTGAGAGGGTTTAAGACTAGGTTGCCTCACTGGGTGAATTAACAATGTGTTACACAGAATAAAACAAATACAGAAACAGTTTACAACATGGATTCTTAACATTAGTTTCAGCGATTGTTGTACATCTCTAGAAGTTTGCTTTATTTGCCTTTTAGATTATATGTGTAGTATGAATATTGATAGCATATAGCTGAGATGAGAAACACAGCTTTAGGTCAAAATACGTTTGTATGCTTTGATTCAAGCAAAAACAGGAATTCAGAAAGGAATAGTGAGTCCCATCTAAATGGAAGAATAAGGAAAAGAACAAATTGCCAGCAGATGCATAAATTGTTAGAAAATAGTATTGGTTACTTCTTTAGTAGTTTTAAACCTGTTAATTGTAATATTTAAAATAAAACTAATATATTTTGGAGTAGGAGGGCAACAATTAGTCTTTTTTACTTTAATTTTGTAGTCAAATTTGTGGCTTTCATACTATGAGTAGTAGTAGACTATTATTTCATGCATTGCATCATTCAGCAGAAATATGTGGTTCATGTTTAAAAAGACAATTTGAAAACCACTGTGTCAAATTAGCATTTTAAATAACGATTTTATTTATTTATTATTTTTGTTGCAGTTAGCCTGAAGGTCTACTTGAAGAAAAACTGGAAAGAGCAGCAGATGTATGCATCTTGACACAGGAGGTACAGTAGAAACAGGTGAAAGTTTTTATTTTTTCAGTTCCTTGTGTCAGAAAGTAGTTTTATTATTTGCCAGTAATAGCACAGGTAGAGAAAAAAAAATCAATTTTATTTCTAAGGTATCAAATCCATTTATTGAACAAACTGCATAATCTGCTTGCCCTTTCACACACTCTGTATTGCACTATAGCATAGGCAAATGTTTGTGGTTCTAGGGAAATATGAGGAAGGTCTGAAGCTAGATCCATAAATGAAGAAAGTACATGTAAGAAAAAGCCCCATTTCAACTTCAGGAGTCATGATCTTTCAAAAATGAAAAAAAGATTTGGAAAGACTAAACTATTAAAATAATTAAACTAAAATACTAAACATTACCATAAACATGTCCTAAAGCCTTTTCTGTAAAAGTAAGATGTGTTTCTCATAACGCCATTATTCTTGATTAATTAACAACAGAAAATGAACTTATTGGTAGTCTCCTGTCTATTAGAGGCGTTCACATCTTTTAGAAGAGTTACCTTGGTTGCGTTAAACTGGGACACTTGCACATTATGGATGAGAATGGAATAAAGCAAGTGTTATTGAAGCAAGCTTAATAAGGAGAGAAATGAGAATGAGACATTGCAGTGTTGGAAGGAAGGTACATAAAATTATCTTCCAGACAGCAAGCAAGCAAAGGTAGTGGTATTCTTCTGTTTCCTCACTCAACATAAAAATTAGTGTTTCTTTCATTATTTGCTATGGTAATATTATAGTAGATGATAACCTCGGAACAAACCTCTCACACAACTATAAACTCTTTTAATAGATGTCACACGTCAATTCAAGGTCAGTGTAAACTTTTTATTATCCCACAGTGGGGAAAATAATTTTGTTATGCATGTTCAAAGTAGATGATAAAAATATCAAACAGTAAGAAAGCGAAAAACATTTTTAGGCCACAGGAAAGCATTACTCACATATCTGCAAACTAATGCAAGCTGCATCCTGTGAAACAAGTTCCAAATGTCATCCCATCCACTCTAAAATCAGATGGTATTTTTAAGGCATATTTGTAAATCATGAGATGAATATAAAGCAATTGAACTTGAAATAGATTGACAATCATATGGTTCTTTTGTCTTTGTTTCTGACAATTCCCTATTGTAAAAAGAGTTTTTCTAACAAATGTTAGAAATCAGAACAAAAGTATAATTATTATTCCTGTTATACATTTAAAATACATTTAAATGACAGACTTTCTAAGGCATTTTAACCAAGTTATTTATTTTTTTATTTAAAAAAAGACAGAGTTGAGTATGTTTTTGAGGGTCATGCAGCGAGTCAGAAATGAGGATTGTAGCTGCAACTCATGGGTAATGACTGATGTAATGCCTGTCTAACATTGCCAAGATAAAGATACATTGTGGATACCTTTAAGAAAAAGATTATTCCTTCCATATTATACACTCTTGTTTAGGTTGTTGCTGTTGTACCTACTTTTAGTTTTACAATTAGTGTTTTAGTGATTTTTCAAATGAAAGTAATTCATTTCAGGGATTTCTTTGTTTTTTTTAAAGCTTATTTCAGCATGTGCCAATGATTTTTTTTTTTTTTGGGAATAATCCATCCATCTAATGGTTTGGCTTAAAAAGTAGGCTGGTAAGAATCAGAGTGACCATAGATTTTAAAAATGTTGTCTAAGCTTCACTGAAAATTTTGTGTTGTACTTCTTTATAGTGTTTCTTGCAAAAGTGATTTTTAAACATGTAGACAAATATGCCTTGATCTCTGTTGTTGATGATTACATAAGTCAGTCCAGTTGGTAATAGGTGAATACTGTCACCTGCTAATGTAATTATTCAGTTTTCATTAAAAACTCCCTGAAGAGATTATATGTTAAATCACATCTGTTAACTTAAATAATGTTACACTGTACTTGCTTGGTCTTGTGCCATCTCCGCAATTGGCATTCCATAACAATAATGTGTTATCTTGTGTGATCTATAAAGCATATTTTGTTGTACATGTTATAAATAGCAGTATACTAAGTAGACAGACTTTTTTATTTTCACAAATGTTGGCCGTTTTGTTACTGTCTGATTAAAATCCTTCCCCATTTTTACCTCTTTCAGAAGTTGCCGGTTCAGTACCCACCTCTAACTCTCTGCATTACTCTGAGAATGTAACTTAAATGGGGTACTTTTATAAACATTCAGCCCAAAGCAGTTAAGAATGTATGTATCAAGTGGAGTTGATACATAGCCTGTGTGAAGTTAATCTTTTCCCACAGTTGTTCCTTATGTTTTGTTTAGTTTTGAGGCCTACCTGCATCACGCACTATTCATTTTACTGCAATACATAATGTAACACTATATAGTGCAGAATATATAAATTCTAATGGCCTTTTCAGCTGGCTGCCTCTTGACTGTATTTAGTTCAACCTGCAGTGTGAGAAGGTAAGGTGGAGAGCTCTGAATGATGAGGTACAAGCTTTTAATACACGGTGCACAAAACATGATACTCCATTCCAGTAAGCCACACTTAACCCATTTAAAGTAATCACAGTGACACTCAGCAGACTGACAGTTTCCCATCAATATTAACAACATATGAGCAGTGAAGATTCAGGAGGGGATGCTGCTCAGCAGAGGCTAAGGTTCCTGATTTAGAAGCAACTGTTGTGCAGAAATGTCTTGTATGCCCCCCCAGTCTTGTTTTACACATCAATAGTTATGGTCTGCGAAACGCATTTCTCTTGATAAAATTTGATTATTTGAAAGCTGAAGTAATGACTTAGTAGTTTAAATTGTAGCTTGCGCTGATGCCAAGCAAGCTTTGCAGTACTTCATAACATGCATTTCAATGCTAAATGTGTCCCAATTATTATATTTCTCTTTTAAACAGTCACTAATTAAAAATCAACATTATATGGGTCCACACTACTTAATGTTTTATATCTCTCTATTATAAAAAAAAACTTGGGATGAGATTATTGGGCGACGAGACGTGATCTTTTCAAGAGAGACACGTCCACGACTAAGTGAAGCAGAAAGAGCGGCTGAGACAAAAAACACAAAAGCGATGGTGAGATAAGAATGCAAATTCTGAAAAAAAAAAAAAAAAAGGAGTGTAAGCAAAGACTTGGCAAAGAAGAAAGATCTGCGTCTCGAATAGACACCAAAAGCGATGGACAGAAAAAAATGCACAAAAAAGGCAATAAAGAAAAATAATAATCTATGTGCAAATTTAAGAATAGGTCCAAACGGGGTCACAAATAAAAGACAATTATTAAAAGAGAAAGTTGAACTTCATAAACGACTAAGCGAAGAAGAAAGAGGAGTCCGGGTCAGAAATAAAAGACAGAGAAAAAGACAAAGTAGAACTACAAAAACGAATAAGCGAAGAAAAGAGAGCAGACTGGGTCAGAAATAAAAGACAAAAGAGTAAAAGACAGTACAACTTCATAAATGACTAAGCAAAGAAGAAAGAGCTGCACGGCGAAAAGAGACACAAAAGCATTTGAGAGGAAAAAAATGCAAAAAAGAAGGCAAAAAGAACAATAAGAATCTATGTGCAAATTCAGAAAATAAGGAAAGTAATAATCAGCCAGGAACAAGTGGAATAGAAAAACTTGACAAGAAAGGTAATGTAGTACATATTCCACGAATAACATTAGACACAAAAGGAGATCTTGATATGCCATTCGTATTAAAACGTTTGCAGTTTCCTGTGAGAATAGCTTTTGCAATGGCAATTAACAAATCACTTGGACAAACATTCGAAAAAACCTGTTTATTTGTAAGAGAGAAAGAAACAATATTCACTCACGACCAGTTACGCGTTGCGTTATCACTATGTAAGACCAAACAAGGAATCAAAATTCAATGTGATCGTGAAGAAAAGTTAATTCCAAATATTGTTTTTACTAAAGTTTTAAAGTAAAAGTAAACATAATGGCTATGTAACAATTGCCAAGAAAAAAAGAATCTCTTTAAAATGTATTTCGGTTAACCAAAACCGGAGGTTAGCAAGCGAAGCAAGCAGGGGGCGGAGCCCCCTAGTATTTTATATTGAAATTGCTTGTATACATAGAAGTTCTGTATGCTTGATTAATTACTCCCCTTCATTCTGCTTATTATTAATGTTGCTGTGTGTACTACCATAGTATATGAGTTGGTCTTTCTTTACTTAACTGGAGGTATGCAATTTATTTAAAAAAAAAAAAAAAAAAAAAAAAATGTATGATATAAGCTCCTCTATAAAATGCGTAATGATTTTCTTCCATCAATTACTTGTTACTACCTTTGGGTTTTGCAAATAATACAGTAGATTAGTAATGACTTATAGATTCTTCAGTCACATTTGCTTGAGGTGAGGTTTTGACTCTTCTTGATTTTTTTTTTCTTTTATGAAGAAGTTATGAATTCCGGTTGTTTGATAAACATATTCATGCTTTTTTTCTCTGTTATAACATGCAAGAATAAAAAAGTATTCCAGACAAGCAAGTTAAGACAGCGTTAACTAAATTTATGATATAATTTGTGATGTAATGGTCATGAGTGTATCATTACTATGAAAGAAACAGCAAGGTTTTTATAAGCTCATACTATGTTAATATACAATAGGCACATTTTAAACAATTTGTTTCACAGTTAACAAAAACTTTTTTTTTTATTCTGATTTTCTTCACTTTACAAATAAAGCACCTTGTTATTTTGTGGCTTTACAAGTCTGTTATCAGAAGAGAAAGGAAGTCTGCTTTATTGAGGGTCTTTTTGTTTGTTTGTTTTTTTTTTAACTTGTGTTTACATTTATCTCCACACATTTTTCAGTACTTAACATACTGTATAAAGATAGTTCCCTGTCTGGCATACGTTGTGTCTTTACTATGTCTGGTAATGAGAATAGGACTTTGTATATGTACTTTTTTGTAGATCTGTTCTTTGGCCTTTTTAAATGTATTACAATTAAATAATGGGGTTTGTTTGATTGAGGCGAATCAAAGTTAGAATTTGGAAGTTATACATACTGTATATTATAGAATCTAGGAACTAACAATTATGAAATGATGTTCCCAAATATACTGTTTTAAGTGCTACTTATTAAGGAAAACTGTATCTACATTCTAGGCATGCATTGAGTCAGCACCTTAACATGGCAGAGTGGTTTGCATGATTCAGTGATCCCCTGAGTGATGCTCTCAGGAGTCATGTACTACTGCCTCATTAATCTCCTGCCGGCATGATTAGGCAACCTTTTTCAAGGATAGCACTGCCCACGCCTGATGGGGAGTGGACAATAAAAGGTGTCCTTAACAAAGTTTGTCCCATTTGTACTTGGCCAGGAAACCGTACCTGGGGCCTCATGTATAACGCCGTGCGTAGAACTCACACTATAACATGGCGTAAGCACAAAATCGGGAATGTGCGTACGCACAGAAAAATCCAGATGCAGGAATCTGTATGTACACAAACTTCCACGTTCTTCCGCTACATAAATCCCGATCAGCATGAAAAGTAACGCACGTGCATGCGCCTGTTGTCCCGCCCCAAATCCTCCCAGAATTACGCCTCTTTGAATATGCAAATCAATATAAATAGCCCTTAAGCTCAGCCTTCTGTGAAAAGACAATGGAAAAAGCATGGGCGAAAATATAAGAATTTCAGCGAATACCAAGTGGAGGCAAGGAAAAACGTATTATTTGTTGGTTTAAACAGTGGTATAAACAAGAAAAGGAAGTTGATCAAGTGACAGAGTGTTGGAGAAACTCGAAAGCTCAAGTTCACAAAGTCGCACAGTGCCGAAATAAAAAAAGAAGTTGACAGATATCAAAGTTGCCATGAAAAGCCGAGTCGTAGCCCACCATCTGAGTGTCATATGAAAGCTTATTAGGGTACAGAGAAAAAAAAAATAGGCACACAGTGGGGGGAAAAAAGCACGAAATGTCAACTTCAATCTCGAAATTTCCACTTCAATCATGTAGTTTATTTTGTCATTAAAGTAGAACATCATAAACTTCATCTTAAAATCGTTTAATTTACTAGTTTCTCAAATCCCATCGTAACTAAAGTAGCACGTTAAATGCTCTGTTTTGTATTTGATCTTCTATGTGCTCTATGTGTGTGAATCACTATGTGCTTCCGGGTTTTGTCTTCCTCCGACAGGATACAGAATCCATTACATTCGTAATATTACAGCTCTCTGAATAATTAAAATACTGAGATGTATTGTATACTTGATATAATTTTCTTGATGATAGGACTTAAAGCATGTTATTAAACATGGGAACACGGTGGCGCAGTGATTGTGTGCGACCTTCGATGAATTTATTGCAGCAGTGCTGTCTCTTTCAAACGTACTAACCCCCTATTCCTGTCCTTACCGTTCTTTCTCCAAATACCCAATCGCCACACAATCAGCTCTGTAATAGACGTTAAGCCATCTTTAAGCTTATAACGCCGATTCTTCAAAACTTTTAAGGAACACTGAAATATCTTCGTAGTACATGTTTAATTACAGGCGGAGTGGTGGCTCTGAGGCTAGGGATCTGCACTGGCAATTGGAAGGTTGCCGGTTCGAATCCCGTAAATGCCAATAGGGACTCTGCTCTGTCGGGGCCTTGAGCAAGGCCCTTAACCTACAATTGCTGAGTAGTGAGAAAAGCGCTATATAAATGCAAAGAATTTAAAAAGAATTTAATTATTCTATCCTTCACGCCAGTCCCAGTGAAGCATACAGTGCAAGGCAGGAACGAACGCTAGATCCTTGCTAGCGTAGCGACACCGTGTCCTTTAATTATTAACAATACAGATTATTTAAATTAAGTTAAAGTTTTATCTGTATAATATAATAAATATATTTTTCTGCATTTCATCGTAAAAATTATATCGTCATCATATGTAAATACACACTTTATAAAGTGGCTCAGGTTGTGCAATATTATAACTGTAGTGCAAGTTTACAGTGAGGTGATTGTGCTTATAAGTCCAAGCAGTTCTACAATGAGCACTTGATAAACTGATTGATTGCGTTTAGAGCTCTTGGGATAAAACTCATTCTGAGGTCTGTACAGGCAAGGTTTTGAAGCGTTTGCCGTGTGAGAAGCAGTTCAAATAGGAAGCATGGCTGAGGCAGCGTGTGCTTGATGCTGTATACTGATAATTCTCTTTCCGATCAGCTGCTCCGAGTGGTGCAGTGAGAGTAATATGGAAAAAATATGTGGCAACCCCTAACCGGAGCAGCTGAAAGAAGTAAAAGAAGGTGCAGTGAGTAACAATGCTAAAGCAGTTCTGGTATTTGGAATTGTTTGACCATTCCGTGGGCCATTATATTGTTACTGGGGGTCCATGATTGGATGGTACTGCATTTTGGGTGGTCTTTTAAGAGTTTGGAAACCCCTGGATTTGGTTATAATAAAGGTCATACTTGGAGTCTACCGTAACTCACCATCTGTAATCACAACAAGCAAAACTGTCTCTTTGCAGAGTTTTGGCAAGGCTAAGTTTATGATGGATTTATGTCTTAAGGACTTACAGAAACACGCATCATCAGATTAGCAGTACATGTCTTTGGAATGTGGAGCATTGTTTTATATTTGGAGGTTTTAAATTATTTAACAAATTAATTAAACATATGTTTCCCAGAGTTACAGAAAACTCTTAAGTAGACTTCAAATCCCCAACCATAACAATCCCAGATTTTTTCAAATATGAATGACACAGTGCAGAGTTTTCTTTGTGATCAGGTACTAAGTGCTTCCTGGAATCGCATATGTTAAGAAATGTGCAAAAATGCTGCTTAAGAGGCAAACCATTTTGTAAAACAACACAGTGTTTCTACCAGGTAAGTTTATTTGTGTGTGTTTTTGTGTTAATGCATACCTCATTAATTATGTAGACAATATTTTTTACTCATTTCTTAATCACAACTTGTCAAAAATGTAAAGTAAGCTTCAAAAATAAGAGTTGAATGTAGTTTGCAATATAATGCACAGAAAAATGTTCCTTTTAGATCTAAAAACTCACATGCACATTCTTAAGTCAGATTACTACAGCTAATAGATTTCAAGTATCAAACTCATCCCATTGTCTGAGATGCAAAATAATCCTGATTACTGTGTTTTTAATTTGGTGTGTCTTGTCTTAAATGACAATTCTAATAGCCATCTGGTCGGCTCTGTGGGTCTTCACTGGGTTTCTTCTGTGCAATAGGCTCTGTTCTCCCTTGAAATGGGGCACAATGGTTACATAATTACAAAATTATATACAGTGCATCCGGAAAGTATTCACAGCGCATCACTTGAGGGGTTCGATTGAACATCTTGAAGGGTTTGATTGAACAAATCCGATTGAACATCTCTGGAGAGATCTTAAAATGGCTGTGCACCGACGTTTCCCATCCAACCTGATGGAGCTTGAGAGGTGCTGCAAAGAGGAACTGGCGAAACTGGCCAGGGATAGGTGTGCCAAGCTTGTGGCATCATATTCAAAAAGACTTGAGGCTGTAATTGCTGCCAAAGGTGCATCAACAAAGTATTGAGCAAAGGCTGTGAATACTTATGTACATGTAATTTCTCAGTTTTTTTATTTTTAATAAATTTGCAAAAACCTCAAGTAAACTATTTTCATGTTGTCATTATGGGATGTTGTGTGCAGAATTCTGAGGAAAAAAATGAATTTAATCCATTTTGGAATAAGGCTGTAACATAACAAAATGTGGAAAAAGTGATGCGCTGTGAATACTTTCCGGATGCACTGTATGTGTGTTAAATACACTACCAGTCAAAAGTTTTGAATCGGAACTCCAGGCACCAACTGTGCCTCCAGCAAAAGAACCCCAGACCGTCACACTTGGGCCTCCATGTTTGACAGTTGGTGTCACACACTGAGGAACCATCCTTTCACTAACTTGAAGGAATACAAACATCCCTGCATGATGAACCGAAGATTTCAAATTTTGGTTTGATTCATAAGAGTTTCTTCCAGTCTCAGTATTCCACAGCCGATATTTCAAGGTCCTATTGTGTCCTTTTTAGGAATAGCTTTCTTACTGCTGCTCGCTCTATCAATCCTGCAGCACAGTCTCCTCTTCTGTTTCCTCTTCACAGTAGAAACTGAGACTTGCTTTTTTCCACCCCTGTTAAGCTGTGATTGAAGCTGTTGTGTTGTGTAGTTTTAGTCAAGCTGGTGACCTACCCGAAGCTAGCCTTCTGATTGCGTTGTGATTTTGGGTCTGCCAGATCTCATTTTATCAGAGTTTCTTTCAGTTTCAATTGACTTTGGATTGTGTAGGACACTGTACTCACTGACACTTTGATTTTTTTTGTTGGGCAATTTCCAAGAGTAATATTGCTCTGTCTCATTTAATTTGTTAATTTCCGTTTTCTTCCCAATATCACTGGAATTTACAACATTCTACAGCATAATATTGTCCAAGTAGTACTTCAGAGGGTGTAGTAACACGGTCTGTTCCAACTCTGCTTTAAAACAGACAGAGGGTGTTTACGTAACAAACAAACTTTGGGAAACCTCTACAAATTGTTTAATTTTGCTTCCAAGGCTTAATTTACTTGAATTTCTGCAGAACAGCTATAGGTTGTAGCATACAGTTGCATGCAAAATTTTGGGCATCCTTGCTTGAAATGTCTATTACTGTGAATAGTTAAGTGAGCAGAAGATGAACTGATCACCAAAAGGCATAAAGTTAAAGATTATGTATTTCTTTAATTCTTTAAGCAAGTTTACATTTTTATTTTCATCATTCACAGGTACAAAATACCAAACAAATGAAAAGCAACAACAACAGCATTTATTTATATAGCACATTTTCATACAAAAAATGTAGCTCAAAGTGCTGAGCCTGAATGGCCTGAAACAATAGTTTGGGCACCTGTCATGGTCAGTACTGTAATGTTTGCCTCCAGAATTTGCTGGTATTTATTTGAATCCATTATTCTATCTACCACCTCCATTCTTAATAGTTGGAGAGGTGTTCCTGGAATTCGGCACCCTTTTGTTTCTAAACTTACCTTTGCACATTGTGGCCAGTAAGTTCTATTTTGACTTTATCAGTCCACAGGACTTCTTTTCCAAAATGTATCAGGCTTCTATAGATGTGCATTTGCAAACTTCAGGTGCTGAAATTTGTGGCTAGGATGCAGGGAAGGATTTCTTCTGCTTACTTTACATTGAAGGTCATTTGTTCAGGTGTTGTTGCATGGTAGAACAGTGCACCAACACTCCAGAGTCTGTTAAATTTTCCTGAAGGTCCCTTGCAGTCAAATGGGAACTTTTATTTGCCTTTCTAGAAATCCAATGAGCAGTTCTTTTTAGAACTTTTTCTTGGTTATCCAGACTTCAACTTGACCTCCACTTTTCCTGTTAACTGCCATTTGTTAATAACACTATGAACTGAGAAACAACTTCCTGAAAATGTTTTGCTATCTTCTTGTAGCCTTCTTCTGCTTTGTGAGTGTCAATTATTTTATTTTTCAGAGTGTTAGGCAGGTTCTTAGTGGAGCCAATGGCTGCTGATTGTTGGGACAAGGTTTGAGAAGTCAGAGAATTTGTACAGCTTTGCAATTTACAACATTATTTTCTAACGATGGCTGTGAACAAGCCATAGCCATAATGAGCTAATTAAAGTCTGAGACCTTGGTAAAAGTTATCTGAAACTTAAAATATCTTGCGGTGCCTAAAGTTTTGTATGGTGGTCCTTTCCTTTTTTCACTGTACAATTGTACAAAATAAAAACAATACACTAATCTTGCATAAAATCACACCAGGTCAGGTCTGGATAGGGAACATGCATTGGTACAGGGTGTTGCCACACCCACCATATAATGAAACGGCTCGGAATCCTGGTTGGCAACCCCCCAGGCAGACACACGGTCCAGTCTTACCCTCCGGAAATGACCCTCTATCTGCATTAGCCAGGTGTTACGTGGGCATCCCCGTGGTCTGGTCCAGCCACTTGGGTCCTCAACAATGAGGATCCTGCTAGCTGGATCAACCTCAGAGAATTGCACCACATGGCCGTAGTGCCATAACTGATGCTCTCTCACAGTGCAGGTAATGTCCCTCGTTTGGGACTCCATGAGCAACCACTCATTCGACACAGTCAAACCAGTGGTTCCCAAGAATTCTCCAGAGAGACATAGTACCAAAGCAGTCCAGTCTTCATCTCAGGTCACTGGATTGTGTCTCGCAACCATATAGCAAGACAGGAAGCACTAGGATTCTAAAGCTCGGCAAGTAAACCTCTTGGCAAGGTCGACACACTCTCCACAGACAGACACACTGTCGATGGCTGTGCCTAAGGGGTCATTAAAGGCCTGGATCTTGGTTTTTATCCAGAACACTCGCAAGCCCAGACACTCAGACTCCTTGTTCAGTTTCTCAAGAGCTCTAATCGGAGCCTCCATTGACTCTGCGACAATCACAGCATCATCAGCAAAGTCCAGATCAGTAATTCTTTCTTCGCCAACAGATACCCCACAGACGCTGAACCCAACAACCTTGCCCAACACCCAGTCCATGCAAGCATTGAACAGAGTAGGAGCAGGAACACACCCCAGACGAACCGCTGAATCAACTGGGAAAAACACAAGAGGATGTGCCTTGATTCTGCATAGCACTCGCAGTACCAGTGTACAGGCCGACCATGATATTCAGCAAAGTCTCAATGAGAATAGCAAATTCACTCCTCAAGACTATGTTAATCTTAATTCAAATTAGCTATTATATAATATACTAAATTAAACCAAAGCAAGCAATACGATCTGAAAATTAACATTTAAACTGCACTTGCTTTAGTTTTAGTGTTTAATATTAGGACCTCAAAGGATATATTATTACCTAGAATTTTTGGAGGCATTTTTTATTTTAACGTTAAAGAAAAGCTCATTGGCCCATAGCATGTTATTTTTGGAAAAAGTTTCAACTGCCCTGTTATCCCTTAAAGGGCCAATGTTCTTTTAGATTTAATTGGAACTATCATATGAGTCATTTATGCATTTTCATTTTTTCTGGCATTTTTCCATGGGTAAACCTATCAGTAGAACATATATCCAGACAAAAATGCTGTGTCATTGAGGCACACGTTCCCTCTCATATTGCCAGATCATAAAAGAAAGATTGCAAGTTCAGGTGTACAAAATAAGATTCCAATGAAGGGTTGCTGGGTTCAAACTCTATGACTGTATAAGGTGCTTAGTAGTATGTCAGGATCTTGGCAAAAAATGCAACTTTTCTTAATCGAACAAAATCTGTTGAAGTGGTTTGAAGACAACTAAGAGAAGACCCACCCAACAAATGCTGTATGACTTGTAAGCATCTGGGAATTTCGCAGGAGGAACAAAAAGAACATAAGAAAGTTCTTAAAGATAAGATGGTCTGCTAGTCTGGTTTTGTTACCTCGTCCATTGTTACCTCACCATGATAAGCATAGTGAGAATTAAATCTTTAATTTTTATTTGTAAAGAATATTTAATTATCCAAAAATTGTAATTGTAGTACCAGTTGTCTTGAGTTATCAGTATAAATCCAGAAAGAATTATACATAATGTAATACTTTCATAGCTGGCAATTCTGACTTTCCAAGACTATATCATTTGTTGTGATGGGCACTTTATTTTCACAGTCATTTTAGTAATGCTCTGCAATTTCTGACCATAATTCAGTCACTCTTTGGTTAAAAATGGAGCTGATAGTGCATGGCCATAACCTAACACATACTAGTTGGTATCCTGTTAGAGTAAAATGAGAAATGTGCTAGCTCTAACTAATTATCCATGTTAGTTTTTTTCTGTAAAAGACATCAGACAAATTAGATGAACAAAGATTTACAATTAACAAAACTGGTGTTAAAAAAAATCTAAAATTCCTGAATTGAGCCTAGGCCTTTCAAAGCTGGTGCCGCATAGACATTAGTATGGCAAGCCAATTTTAAAATTTATATCTTGTACTAATTCCTTTTTTTATTTCCTGTTTTTGGTATGTACTATGATTTTCATATACCTGTAGTAAAAATTATGTTTCATGTTGCGTTTAGAGGTATTTGTTGCGTTATATGTTTTTGTTCTGTTTGGCTTTGAAATTAACACACACATACTTTTTCAACTTTTACTCTAAAAACAATATTTGGAATTTTTGTTAATGTCGCATTGAATTTTGATTCCGTGTTTGGACTTGCATCGTGACAACACAACATATAACTGCCTGTGAGTGAATATCATTTCTTTCTCTCTAATAAATAAACTGACTTTTTCGAAAATTTGTCCCTGTGATTTGTTAATTGTAATAGCAAAAGCTATTCTAACGGGGAAACTGTAAACGTTTTAATATGAATGGCATATCAAGATCTCCTTTGGTGTGTAATTTTATCCGCAGAAGATGTACTACATTACCTTTTTTGTGGACTGTTAAAATTTTACATGTTAGAATTGTTTGACCAATTTTGAATACAAGTAATCTTGTCCTATTGCATAGCCCATCACTTATACATAAATTACGCAATAACATTAAGATACATCCTTCTTTCAACAGTAATTCAGCTGGTGGAAAACCAGACGGTGTTAATGGTTATAGATATTCTACGGGATATTGTAAGTTGATGTTTTCATCTTCCACACCATCGCTACCAACTGTTTCAGCATAGTCTATTGATATGCATTTATGCAATTTGCCGAGTAACCGATCAACAACTTTCTCATTAATTTGTTTGACTTAATTTCTCGGTGCTAGGATTACCCGTGTACTCATTTCTTCTGTTGATAACCCTTCAGGATGAAAGTCTTCAATAATATTTGGACATAATAAGTCTTCTTTTATTGGGAACTTAAAGTGAGGAAAACGTAAAGATTTATAAGAGCTGAGAGTGCAGGAACTGTGTCTGACAAAAGCATTCGCACCAATGAAAGGTGAGGGGGCCGTGGATGTGGGCCGTTAACCGGAAATGGTTGAGAGGAGGGTGGGACCTCATCTATCAACTTGAAAAAATCTCTTGGCAACCGTCTCATCTCAAGATTTTCTTTTAAAATAGAGAGATATATCTATGATTACTTTTTGATTAGAAAAAACTGAGGGCTTTTTGCAGTTGACTTCTATGGAGCTTTCATAGAGAGATATCTTTAATTACATTCTATTAGAGTTACACATACCCATCTTACTCTTTCAGACCTTTTAGGCAGTTCTGCATTTCACTTTGGCTGGGTATTGGTCTGTCCATGACAGACTTAAGAATGTAGAATGGATGGCTGTGGCACATAGTTCTTCCTTCTCCTTGCTCCTTGACCTAATCTTAAGTAACACTGAAAAAAGAAGCAACTACTGCAGGAAAAGGAAAGGATTTGTTTCTAAATGTACAAGGGGGCTCCGCCCCCTGCTCGCTTCACTCGCCTACCCCCGGCGTTGGGTATCCTGAAATACATTAGTCGAGGTCGTTCGTTTTGAACCCGTGCCTGCTTTGCTTCCACAGTTTCAGACGCGAGTTGTAGGCGCCTGCGTTCATTGATCTTATCCAGGTGGGCTCGTGTTTGTATCGTTGAGCTGTATTGTGTTTGAATTTGGTGTAAAGCGTTCAGCGGTTTGTACAGTCCCAAGCAGCACATTATTCCTAACTTCACTCCGCAGTAGTGCCACTCACAATATGGCGGTGACGCCTGCACCTTCACTCCGCAGTAGTGCCACTCACAATATGGCGGTGACGCCTGCGCCTTTCATACTATCTTTGTGGACCTGTGGGGCCTCCATAGCCTCTCACGTTTGACTCTGGGGTGCAGCGCAGAATCCTCTTTTCTGTGTGGTTGTGTCGTTAGTGGTAGCTATGGGCGCGTTGTTGCTTCATTTCTCATTCACGTTAGTTGAGCTCTTTCGTTCTTGGGCCGTGACTCCTTCGTTCGCGGTGGATACGACTTCGCTTGCGGTTTATGGAACACGCGCCTGCGCAGTACGTCTCATGGTCCCATCGCCGTGTCCCTGCGTCCATATCCGGTGTATTCTCGGTTAGTAATATGGATAATCATTTTTGCTTTTTGAAATGTGTTTAGATTGGTAGAGTAGTGAGTGACACATGGCCACTAAGTGGTAGGAATGCAACTAGCTCATGCACAACAGTCCTGGGGAGTGTTATCTCATGCCTATGAATGGGTGGTTATGACAATAAAGCCACTTGACTTAGACTTAACTATTGCACTGAATTTATTAGCCATTTGCTATAGCATTTTAAAGCATGTGTTTTATGCTTCATTCTATACTTGCATTTAGAAGTTTCTTTTCATTTAGAGGCTGTATCTTGGTGTAATGTCATTGAGTACTTTGAGCACACAAATTACTCGGTAGAAATATGACAAGAAACATTACTGGGGCTCCTTCATACCTCTGACAATATGCATTTATAAAGCCTCACTATGCCTGCTCTTGTCTTTAACCAAGTTAGAAGATGTCTTCTTTTTTGTAATTCTTTTTGTGTGTTTGAGGTGGTTGTTTTTGGTTTTTTTATAATATTTCCTGAGCTTCTGTTAAAAAAAAAAAAAAAAAAAAAAAAAGTTTTATCTATCGATTAAACAGATGACAGTAGAATGTATTGAATTTTGTTAAGTATTGTCAAAATTGGTACAGAAGGACTAGGTGAAAGCAGGACCTCTCAGAAGACAGATATACACACAGAATACAAGTTTACCAAAAGGAGTGAGAATCTAATCCTGCCATTTGTGGATATGCTAAGATCTGTCTCTGGTTATGAAGCAAACAAAGCATGCTGTTGTAATATTCAAATGATATGGGAAATAATGATGCTAAGGAGATTATATACCGAAAAGATTAAATGCCTGCCTCCAATTCAAAAAATCAAGTTCAGGTTTGTTATACTTAGTACATACTGTCCATAGTACAATGAAATGGTTACTTGCATTTTGAACTATATGCCAGTAACTAGTTTAAAAAAAAAAAATTAAAAAAAAGATATTAACACATAAAGCTAAAAGTTGAGTTTTTTACTCCATTGACTAAGTTGTATTCAGTGCAGTAGGAACAGAAATCTTGTTCATGAGTGTATATAAAGTCTTTGTGTACCTGACCAGGGAATTGGTGCAGTGGCACCAGTATAGTTCGTCTTGTATTGGATAATGACAATAAAGCAGGAGCCTTGTTTTTTGGGCACAACTATTAACATTTAGCATTAAATCTACATCAAGTCTTTACCTATGGTCACTATCTTTGGATAGAGACTGTTGTGAGTACTAGTGGTTGAAACAGTTCTAGTTTTAAAATGGTTTTTAGTTTTATTTTTTCATTCTTTTTTTTTTTAATTAGTTTTAATTTTTTCATCAGCAATTAAGTTTTTGTTTTTGTCACATTTTTATTTGTTTTTTATTACCAAAAAATGTTTACACGGACACTGTTTTGCAAGTACAAAAACAGTTTTCTTTATAGTCGTCAAACTATTTATCATTCAAGTTGTACCCGTCAAATGAATACATACAATTTTATTGTTTGTGACAGAACTCAGGTTTTTTTTCCTGATAATGTGGCATTTCAGGGTATCCATTATAATTAAAAAAATGCAAGACCTGTGTAACAAGTGTCATCTGATGTCATAACTCCTGAAGCGGATTGTCTTCCCTCAACCCATTTTGAAACTTTGAAAGTGAATTTGTTTCAGGGAACTTTTTCTTTGCTTATTTTTGAATTACTGTTGAAGTCGCTACTTGAGCTGTGTTAATAACAATAATAGCAGAAATATATACATGGAAAAACTTTAATCTGTATTGCATTACCATGTACATTAAATAATGAACATTTATCATAGAAAAACCTGAGGAGCTCCCTGCAACCTGAGGCTGGGTGGATGAAATTTAAAAACAGGTGTAGAATAGACCGTTTTTGGCAATTGAGAATTTAGTGACACATTTTTAATATCCAGCTTTAAAACAATATCTGAAGGTACACACACTAGGTCCACATACATTATAAATATATACATCATGTAAACATTATTGCAGTCCATCCATTTGTATATGTGTAATGTTGGCTTGGTTTGTAACAATAATTGCATGCTACACATCTGCGTAATCTACAGTATCACTGCAAAGAAACCTTAACAAACAAGCAATATCTGAGCACTGTAAGAATGAAATTGCTGGAATTACTACCTTCCTTAGTGTATAAAGATAACATGTTTCCAGTCTAAATACTGACTGAATTTGAAGTGTGACAGTGGCCTTTCGAGCTTGATAAATCCTTCACAACAATCTATTTACAGTTAGGTCCATAAATATTTGGACAAAGACAACTTTTTTCTAATTTTGGTTCTGTACATTACCACAATGAATTTTAAATGAAACAACTCAGATGCAGTTGAAGTGCAGACTTTCAGCTTTAATTCAGTGGGGTGAACTAAACGATTGCATAAAAATGTGGGACAACTAAAGCATTTTATTAACACAATCCCTTCATTTCAGGGGCTCAAAAGTAATTGGACAAATTAAAAAACTGGAAATAAAATGTTCATTTCTAATACTTTGTTGAAAACCTTTTGCTGGCAATGATAGCCTGAAGTCTTGAACTCATGGACATCACCAGATGCTGGGTTTCCTCCTTTTTAATGCTCTGCCAGGCCTTTACTGCAGTGGCTTTCAGTTGCTGTTTGTTTGTGGGCCTTTCTGTCTGAAGTTTAGTCTTCAACAAGTGAAATGCATGCTCAATTGGGTTAAGATCAGGTGACTGACTTGGCCATTCAAGAAATTTCCACTCTTTGCGTTAATAAACTCCTGGGTTGCTTTGTCTGTATATTTTGGGTCATTGTCCATCTGTATCATGAAATGCCACCCAATCAATTTGACTGCATTTAGCTGGATATGAGCAGACATTATGTCTCTGAACACCTCAGAATTCATTCGGCTGCTTCTGTCCTGTATCACATCATCAATAAACACTAGTGTCCCAGTGCCACTGGCAGCCATGCACGCTCAAACCATCACACTGCCTCCTCCGTGTTTTACAGATGATGTGGTATGCTTTGGATAATGAGCAGTTCCACGCCTTCTCCATACTTTTTTTCTTGCCATCATTCTGGTAGAGGTTGATCTTGGTTTAATCTGTCCAAAGAATGTTTTTCCAGAACTATGCTGGCTTTTTTAGATGTTCTTTAGCAAAGTCCAATCTAGTCTTTCTATTCTTGAGCCTTATGAATGGCTTACACCTTGCAGTGCACCCTCTGTATTTAATTTCATGCAGTCTTCTCTTTATGGTAGACTTGGATATCGATACACCTACCCCCTGGAGAGTGTTGTTCACTTGGTTGGCTGTTGTGAAGGGGTTTCTCTTCACCATGGAAATGATTCTGCGATCATCCACCACTGTTGTCTTCCGTGGACGTCCAGGTCTTTTTGCGTTGCTGAGTTCACCAGTGCGAAGACGTCCAGGTCTTTTTGCGTTGCTGAGTTCACCAGTGCTTGCTTTCTTTCTCAGGATGTACCAAACTGTAGATTTTGCCACTCATTATATTGTAGCAATTTCTTGGATGGGTTTTTTCTGTTTTCGCAGCTTATCACTAGAATTACCAGAGCCTACGAAAAAGCTCGTAGATCCGTCCCACCTTAAATTGCTTCACACTTCTCCATCAGCGTCTCTTGTCCTGTAAATGTGTCGATAAGCAGCAAACAGCAAGCAGTCTGCTATCACATCCCCCACCTGCGTACAGTTTTCTCAGCTCAGATCTGTTTACCTGCGTGTCAGTAGCTTGGACTTGTACAGAATGAGAAGTCAAGCAAAATGACACCTTTTATAAATACTATATCGTTATTTGGAACACATGCATTTCATGTGTGTTCCGTGTCTACAACGATCTATGTAAACACATCGTTAAAACAGAAACGTTTTTCGTGTTTTAGTAATAATTGACATAATGTAGACATGAAGTGTATAATGTGTGAAGCCTGAATTCCAAATATCAAAGAAACACTTTCACAAAAGGTACAAATATAACCGAACAAATGCACTTTTATTCAAAAATATAACTGCAGAAAAACAACCTGCGTTTACCTGCGACATTGACACGCCATTGGCATGTGAGATTCGGTGGCGCAACGATATCAGCTGCTGACTTGTAATCAAAGCTTCGCATATTCTTACTATTTTAGAATAAAAACATACATTTGATTCCAGTCTGTAACAGCCGGTGTAATTTATGATACTCGTAAAGGTTAGCTTTGTTTTTTTCTATTCTGTTATTCTCTCAGCCGCGCCCCCTCCCCCACCCCACGCATTTGACACTGCTGTTTTCACATAGACGCGCTGTAACAGAGGTACACTCAATTCATGCTGATGATTCTACATCGGATCAAGAATGCACTTTTGCCATCGCTGCACTTTGTATATGTACATGGGAAGCTCTGCACTTGTGACTTTACGCTGTAGATCTGGCTCTTACATACAAAGGACGGTGCATGTGCCCAAAACATTAACATTTATATGTTACTTACATAAAAGCCAGATCCGATGTAGAACCGTCGTCAAGTAAGTAAATAACTCAAGGTAAATAACATTCGATTTACCTTTATTTATTTACTTACTTCCTACAGCATAAAGTCTTGAGTGCAGAGCTTCCCATGTACATATACAAAGTACAGCGATGGCAAAAGTACATTCTTTATCCGATGTAGAACCCTCGTCGTGTAAGTAAATAACTCAAGGTAAATAGGTAAATAACATTAGCCCTGGCTTTTATATAAGTAACATGTTAATGTTTTGGGCACATGCACCGTCATTTGTATGTAAGAGCCAGATCTACAGCATAAAGTCACAAGTGAACTGCAGAGCTTCCTCTGTTTGATCGTCAAAGGCATGCTCACAAATTACACGTGTAATGTCACGAAAAATACCTGCTGACACTTTAGTACGCGAGCAATGGTACGAGAATGCAGTTAGACTTTTTTTGGGCACATACGCCATGCTAGTGTTTAGATCTGGAAGGTGTAGCTTTAGCAAAATAAATAACATGCGAGCTATAGCGCGTCTTTATGTGATCCAAATAAATAACATTTGAGCTATAGCGTGTCTTTATGTGATCCAAATAAATAACATGCGAGCTATAGCGCGTCTTTATGTGATCCAAATAAATAACATTTGAGCTATAGCGCGTCTTTATGTGATTCAAATAAATAACATTTGAGCTATAGCGAGCTATAGCGCTTCTTTATGTGATCCAAATAAATAACAGTTGAGCTATAGTGCGTCTTTATGTGAAAACAGCAGTGTTGGGGAGGGGGGGTAGGGTGATATCGTAAACGCGACAGAGAATGAAACTGAATTAAAAAAAACAAAAAAAAAACAAAACAAAGCTAACCTTTACAAGTATCACACATTTACACCAGCTGTTACAGACTGACTGAGCACATTTGTTCTATTATATTTGTACCTTTTGTGAAAGTGTTTCTTTGATATTTGGACTTTAGGCTTCACACATTATGAACTTCATGTCTGCATTTTGTCAGTTATTACTAAAACATGAAAAACGTTTCTGTTTTAACGATGTGTTTACATAGATCGTTGTAGACATGGAACACACACGAAATGCATGTGTTCCAAATAACGATATAGTATTTATAAAAGGTGTCATTTTGCTTGACGTCTCACTCTATACAACTCCAAGCAACTGACACGCAGGTAAACAGATTTGAGCCGAGAAAACTGTGCAGCAGTGGGAGATGTGATAGTAGGCTGCTTGCTGCTTATCAACACGTTTATAGGACAAAAGACGATGATGGAGAAGTATGAAGCGATTTAAGGTGGGACGGATCTACGAGTTTTTTTCGTACGCTCTGGTAATTCTAGTGACAAGGATGGCTTCTTTCACCTGCATGGAGAGCTCCTTTGACCGCATGTTGTCTGTTCACAGCAAAATCTTCCACATGCAAGCACCACACCTCAAATCAACTCCAGGCCTTTTATCTGCTTAATTGATAATGACATAACGACGGACTTGCCCACACCTGCCCATGAAATAGCCTTTGAGTCAATTGTCCAATTACTTTTGAGCCCCTGAAATGAAGGGATTATGTTAACAAAAATGATTTAGTTGCATCACATTTTTATGCAATCGTTTTGTTCACCCCACTGAATTAAAGCTGAAAGTCTGCACTTCAGCTGCATCTGAGTTGTTTCATTTAAAATTCATTGTGGTAATGTACAGAACCAAAATTAGAAAAAAAGTTGTCTCTGTCCAAATATTTATGGACCTAACTGTAGCTGGATGTTCCAAAGAAACATGTGGCATATTTTAATTTAAGTGTCTTTTCATTGAAGTTTGGTGAAAAGAGGCATCTGTGACAGTCCAGGTTGGCTCCACACTCCCTAATTGATCCCAGGAGCCTTTAGAACCTGGAGCCACTGATAAGGTACCCGAGGATGAGCTTTGCAAAAGAGGACACACACAGTTAGCTACAGTTTGCACACAGTTGGTGCAAAGTGTTTTAAGTGTTTTTATTTACAGAAAAAGTGTCCACAAGTGCAGTGCAAACAATATTCAATAAGTAAATAATCCACAAAATCTGTTAAGGTCCATGAGTTAAAAATCCAATAAATAAATCAATAATAAAACCGGATTAAAACCACACAGCCATTGAGCTCTTATTCTTTCTCACCTGAGCCCAGTGCAACTTTCACTCTTCTGTCTCCCTAGCTTACCCAACAAATCGTTCATCTGGCTGAGACACCAGCAACTGCGGTCCTCACTTCTGATTCCTGTCTTCTGCCAGATCGCTCAGAGCCAACAGCCCTTCTTTCTTCCCCCACGCTCTCCTAGCATCTTTGCGATCCTTAGGAAGGGCTCCTCCATCATTGTAATTGCTTCTCCATTGAATCAGTGGGATACGGTTCACCCCTGGAGCACTGATCACTTGCTTGTTCATCCGTGTGACTACTGACTGCTCTTCCTCTTCTGGCTCAGGCATCTGATACTGCATTCACCCATTGTTCTGTTTCTCTGTTTCTTTTTAACACTTTCAGGCCACGGTTCCCTTTTAAAACCCTGTGGGACGCACTTGCAGCAATCATAGCTTCAGCATAATAAGGGAACAGGTCAATCCCACATGTGGATGTGGGATCACCCATCTCCATGTCTCCCTCCAGAAGCCACTCTGCCAAGCTACCTACATCCCTCCCAAAAACATAAGCACATCATCTATTTATATAAAATGCACATGCAACAGACACTATCTTACAGACGTAAGGGCAGTTATGGCCAATGAAATCCACAGAATAAGTCATTGACAAGTGATGAGGCTTTGGTATTTGCCCTCAGTTCTAGAAGGAAAAGCTAACTAATGGATGAAATGACCAACGAAATCCAGATTCAGACACCAGAAGGGAGGGGTACTTGCAAATTTAATGAATCAATGCTTGTTCCTAAACAATTATTACGTTTGCCCTAGTATTAAATTTTAACAAATATACCTGCAACTGCACGCTCGCATGTGCATTATCCACAACGACTAGTGTGGTGAAAATCAAAGATTCAAAAATTTTACTTTTATTTTCTTGTCTTCATTTACTTCTAATTTTTAGACATGTTTTCATTTTTACTTTAGTTTTAGTTAAAGAAATGATAATGGTTTTGTTAGAGACATGATCTCACTCTACTTGACAGGGTTAAGAGTTCTGCCGTTTAGGAGTTCTTTGGTTTACACCTGCTGCTGATTCTCTGGATCAAGAAGAGGTAGTTGTAATGATGTGGGTCTCTAGTAAAGAAGCCACCTGAGTGCTTCCTATCTGAAGTGTATTAGAAATGGGCAATAGACCCTAGGATACACAAAGGACATGCCCGATAGAATATATCTCCCAAGTGGCCTGAATTCTTCATAAGGTTGTAGAGACTATTGCTGTGGTCAAAGAAATCTGACCTGAACTCAGCCTGTTATTATTGTGAGTATAAATGGGAAAAGCTTATCAGTTTATAAAACTGCATTTAATGTTAGTGGTAATAGGTAAATGGAACAGCTCGCACTAAAACTGGACAAGCAAGGCAAAAAGTGGATTTATGTTTGTCTTATTTGGAATTCGTAACACATACAAAAGCCATTTGAACATGCTAGTCATTCTCAGCATAAAGAGCCTAATAAGTCTTTTGTGGAAGATTGGCGGCTGGTTGAACTCCTGCTGTAAGATTGTGAGGCTTTCAGAAACTATAAACATTCTCTGTTCTAAACTTGAAAACTGTTTATAGCTGCGACTCTCAACTTTGCATTGCTATTTTGCAGGTGTTCATTCAAATTTCTTCATTCTGTGATTTGCTATATATTTCAGATATTACTAATGTGATGTGTTTTTTGCATGATCTTTAAAATGTTAACTACTTGGCACAATAGACTTCTAATTTAAAATGTGTATAATAGCTTCTGGTTTATAAATGCAATATAATAGCTGCTTTCCACTTGAGAACACTGTACAATAATGGGTCTCAGGCTTCAAATGCTGCACAACACACAGAAATCACAGTAAACAGGCCTGTTAGTCTCAGGCAAATAAACATAACGGCTTCTCACGGTAAACAGTAACCAATTGAGGGTTTTGAAATATATTTTTGAAGATGCCATTCAGCCTCTGATTCCAGGAAGTAAATGGTTTACAGCTAAGTCTACCTGATCTGAGGTGCTGGTAATGCTGATTCAAATTTTAGAATGTCTCAATGTTCTGTTGAATTAGGCAGGGTCTCAAATTTATAACACTAGAACACTCCCCTCACAGGAGTGTAAATTTAATTTCCTCCTTGGGCTTGAGTAAGCAACTGTTATTTGTACAGTTCAGAGTAAGGTTATTAAATAATCTTCACCAACTCTTTTGTATATTGTAGACTAGTTAAATTAATAGACTGATAAAAAGCAAGATTTGCTCAGTTAAGTGGAAACACATTTAAAAGTATCTTAATTGTTTTAGATGCAAAAGCTCAGATAAATTCATCTCTCATACAGTTATCTTCATGTTTTGCAGCTGCATATAGCGAACTACAAAGCATAGCAGCCAATTTTTAAACTGGGCATAGGAATGCAGTCAGTACTCCATTCTTTCTTTCTTTCTTTCTTATAGTAGAAAAAGATAAGCTAAAATCAGTTATTTTCCAATGTTCTTACTTCTGCATTTATTGTAGAAACTATTTACATTGTACATGTTATCCTGTAAAAGGTTTACCATGAATTCTGTGTACATCAGATCTAGAACTATTTCCAATAACCACATGCTGGATTAGGCAGATGTTAGACCTCACAGTGTTCATCTTGTTCATTTCCAGAAATACACACTTAAGGAGAATATTCCATAAGCATTATTTAAGTCGCCTCTAAATACACATGACAGAAAACACTTTTTTTTTTTTATCCTAAGATTTCTGATTTTCAACAACACATTAACTATCAGAGTTAAATAATGGTTTCCTTTGATTAATGAGAAACTGCCTTTAATGCCCCAGTCAGTGTATATTGCTTCAGTTGGTCCAACTCCTATAGCAGTAGTTTGAGAATATGCTTCGTATAAGAAACAGGAATTTTTTTTTGCTGTGTGACATTATTGTCACAATCTACAGTATCTGCTGTTGATGTTTTAGGACCATATGACATCCCTTTTTCTAACACACCATTTGTGATTGAGCTAATTAATGTTAACATATTACCTACATGTAGGCTAGCAATAAGCATTATGAAGCTTGGAAATAATATTGCCCTTTTTATTATCAAATTGCCTGCTTTCAAAAAGATTGTATCCTTGATTGCTGGAAGATGTTGTTTTTACATCTTCTGCTGCTACAACTTATTAATAACTGCAAGAATTGTTTCAGCATTTCCAAGGGGAATTTTAAGTAATATTTACTGCTGAGGTTAATACTGCAAATAAACTTTACATTTGAAACACTGACAAATTTGCATGCTTCTGTATGTCAATTTAATAATTGGCCGTAAAGTATTGTAGAATCGGCTTTTGCACAACATACTGTATGTTTTACTTTGTATTATTGTGTGCCACTGCCTCAATCCCACAGTACTTGTGAATATAAGGTTAGTTTGTCCTTTGGCAAACATGCATAAGTGACACTTTATTTAGACTATTGACTTAATGACTGTTGCATGTTAAAACTTAAAACATATATTATTGCATGCAAGCTTCTTTCTCATGGACAAGATAAAGTACCTGTGTCTGATTTCCTTTTGCCATTTTTAATAGCTTTTTCAAAATTGTTTGATACTCTTTTCAACTGCTGTGGCTAACATACCACTTAAATGTAATATGTCCCGATTGGCTGCTTTGTGATCGCTTACTGTCTAAAAGGCAAAGTTTATCTTAAAATTAATTATTCCAATTTCTGCAGCAGGTAGAGAAAAAAAGAAACATTTTTAAAGACTTCTATTATTTCAGTTCTGCACCATATTCCTTGACCCCCCATAGCACTAAAATTACATTCCCTGCCACTTAACATTTGTTGGGGTCTCATTCTCATAGTTGCAGTAGACCAGGTTAGAACTCGGGACTAGTCACTGCCTGCCTTGACGTTTTCCTCCTTAAAAGTGTTGTCAACTTAAGTTTGTCCTAAATGAGTGGCAATGGATGTGTGCCTAAGTATCCTCTCATGATGGAGTCTCATCCATGTCCAGGTCTGATTCTTGCATTATCCCTAATGCTTGCTAAATAGACAATTTACATTCTTTATTGGAATTAGTACAATCCAAAAAGGATGAATGAAAAGTTTACTTTTTATGTACACAAAGTGGAAATTTGAAATTCATAGTTATTAGATTAGTAAAGTATTTGTAACCAGGTAATTCTGCCTAGATTTAAGTACTGTCTAATGTAGATTTTATTCACTCAACAGGACACACTTGAAACCCAAAATGACTGTTTTATTCTCAAGAAAAATAAGATCAAATCCAGTCACTTAGAATCCTAGGTAAAAAATAAAATCATGAAAGCCTGATGCAGTGTCAGGCAATTGTCAGCCATTTCTGTAATTGTCTAATAATTTTATTTTTACCTTTTGTACCCATGTATTATAACTATATGTTATTTTTGTGGTGCTTGGTTGACATTTGTTTGTCAGGATAATCTACCTTGTTTATCTGACAGGTGTTTCTCAGTAAAAATAATTTTTACTACTGAATGCATACCTGTATAAGTATATTGTGCAATGTAACATCCTCAAATCTGCTGATGCAGTGCAGGTATGAAGGGGGCTGGAGCTTGTCCTGACAGCCTTCAGTGCAAGGCAGAAACTTCAAATTAACAAAACACATTTATAGTAATGAAAAATCCATGGAAATTGAGAAAAATGTAATACATTTTTAACGTTAACCCCCCCCCCCCCCCAAGGGGTGGAATTGAAGAGTCGCATAGTGTGGGGGAGGAACGATCTCCTCAGTCTGTCAGTGGAGCAGGACATTGACAGCAGTCTGTCGCTAAAGCTGCTCCTCTTTCTGGAGATGATACTGTTTAGTGGATGTAGTAGATTCTCCATTATTGACAGGAGTCTGCTCAGTGCCTGTCGTTCTGCCACAGATGTCAAACTGTCCAGCTCCGTGCCTACAATAAAGCCTGCCTTCCTCACCAGTTTGTCCAGGCGTGAGGCGTCCCTCTTTTTTATGCTGCTTTCCCAGCACACCTGCTGCTGGAGTATGTGAATTTCCCCTTGGGATTAATAAAGTATCTATCTAATCTAATCTAATCTACATCCTGGAAAATGACAAAGAATTATTTGCTGAGGCATTACTGTATGCTGCCTTAATCACATGAATTAGAAACTTTTTAGATGGCTAAGATGATTAACATAAAGATTAAGATTACTTTAACTTGTTAATTCATTGGCTGTATGCCAATTATATACAAGTGCAATGAATTCTGAATGACAGGGGTTTGTTGAAATTATTAATTAATACAGTTACAAGTGTTATGTAAAGAAATTATTTTCAATGAGACTTGATTATTCAGCTATACTCTGAAGGTGGAGTCTCGGTTGTAGCACAAACATCTCACAACAAGGAGGCTGTGGTTTACATCCCAGTTCCTCCCTACATGGGGTTTACATGTTCTCCCCATGTCCATATGAGTTTCCTCCCACAGTTGGAACAGCCTTAAGCTTCCCTGTGATTCTACCCAGTGTATAGTGGGTTTGGAAAATGGATGGATGGATACTCTGAAGTGACATAGCCTTTTAAAAATATGTGTGTATGTATAGTATATATAGTGATTGCAAAATGTTTTGCACCTGATCCTCACAGGGCTTTTGTGGTGTTGTATGATGCAAATTTTTGAAATTTTCTCCTTTTTACTAAAATATTTGAATTACACATTTGTAATATTTCATAGTCCTGTCATGTTATGGATGCTGAAGACCGCAAAAATCAAGTGTCTTGCAGTCATTGATTTCTAACTCTAGAGATTAATTTTCACATAGTCCGTTTATAACAAGACCAGTCCCTTTCATGTACCACATTCAGGAGGTGGACTTCAGAATTCCATCATGGTAGGACCGCTCTCAAAGATTACCCAAGGACCAGCCCTTTTCTGATGTTCAGGATAGAAGAAAATGTTTTGAAAATATGCATAAAATAGCAGACACTTTAGGTATTTGTTCTGAGTTGGCTGAATTCATTCTTCAAGAATAACTGAACACAAGCAAGCTCAATGCGCATTGTGTCACCACATCAAATGTTCCAAGTAGAATCCTAACCTAATAAATTTGGATTGATAGAAATATAAGAAGCATTTCATAACTGGGATGAAACATGGATGTACCAGTGTGACCTAGAGTCCAAACAACAGTTAAAACAATGGAAACACTGTGAATCTTCAACACCAAAAAATTCAAAGTTTAAGCTAATACCAGCAAGATCATATATACAATACACAGAATTATTCTCCAGTTCTGACCCAATGTGATTACAACCTGTTAACCAATCTTGTGTCATCAGGTCAGCTACAGACTAATGGTTGTACAAAAAGATAATACCTTTTATTTGAGTGGCGTAGTTAAGCTTCATGAGTTTTAAACATGTATTCATTTTGGTAAGATTATGTTAAAAAATATCTGGTGTTTTTCTTAATATCTCAGGCTCAGTCATTTTTGAACACCTTTAGTAAATAAGTGTTGTGCTAGGGCATGGTGACCATGTGATAGATTGCGCATTTTCTATAGATTTTTACCTTGCTTTCTTACAGGGCCACTCACTTACTGTCACTGTGGATGACTAGTCAGTCACTGTGAGGAGAAGGCCTAGTTTCATACCTCTCCTGAAAACAAAGTGACTTAAGTTGCATAACCTGGTCCAAACTATCATACATTTTCACCAGCTAGGGAATTAATGATGTAAATTATATATGTAATTTTTCTTGTTCTTTTGGTGTTTAATTTCGGAATTTTTGTTCTTGCAGGTGAAGATACAAATTCGGGGAAAACAGCAGTGAAGCATGAGTGCAGATGCTAGTCAAGGTGTGATAACTACTCCTCCTACATCCAGTATGGGGCAGAAGGAGAGGTATTTTGATCGAGTCAATGAAAATGATCCAGAGTATGTCCGATCGAGGAACATGTCTCCAGATCTTAGACAAGATTTCAATATGATGGAGCAAAGGAAAAGAGTCACTCAGATTCTGCAAAGTCCTGTAAGTGAATTTTCTTTTTTTTGTTTTGAATATTGTTTGAATACTTATAGCATTGGTTAGTAAATGAACATGCCAATCGGTTGATCATACACCATTCATATGTCTTTTTTTCTTTATGAAGTCATTAACTTAAATGGAAGTATTTATAATTGTGCGTATTAGTAAAATACTTATTAAATTCATTTTGCTAAGGTCTGAGCCTTTGTTCTTGGCCTGACTGGATTCAGAATATTGCAGTCAATCCTGAAGTGAACTTTACCCTTTCTCCAACTGTTCTAGAGAAAGATCAGCCATTGTCTTACTTTTCTCGTGTTTTTTTCCATGCTATAAAAGTATTTTATTAACTACCATAATTTTAACATGCCATGCAACATTTTACACACAGTGGGAAATTACTGAAGCTGCAGTATGCTGTGGCATTGTTGCCTTGAGTTGATTTACTATGGTTGTATGACCTATAGAGAATCATATGCCTAATATGGACAGCAAGTAAGGGTTCATTACTTTGTGTATTTGTTGCATTGAAGCTGAAAAAATGATTTTGGCATTGTAGAAAGGAAGGCTAATAGTAATAAAAATGTTATCTTTATCCATGCATTAATGTCTTCATCATTTAGGCTTAAATAGGGTAATGCAATTTTTACTTTTTTACTGTTACTGATGTATATGCAGTGAATGACACATTGATATGGCAGCATGCTGTGTTAAAGGGCAGTAGAAATGTTGTAGATTTTACACAGAAAGGGAATAATTAAAAATTGTTCAACGGGAGTTATCCATAAAGTGGTTGATAGAGATTGAGAAAATGCTTTTGGAGTTAAGAAAAGCGCAAAATTATATGCACAGAATTTTAGTATTGGAGTTTCAAGGAATAAAATCAATTTGACAAAAAAATAATGCAACAGGACCCTTTAAACCTAACATGATCATTTGAACTTTAAGTTATAAAATATTCTTTGATTCTAGTTAAAAGTTAATGTCTAAAAACATTTGTGCAGTAGTGCTAGTGAAGAAATGAATATATGGTTTTACCGTTGGTAGAGTATTTGGTGGGGGATGCTAGGTGTTACAAGTGTTTATAAGGCATTGTGCACCTCTGACCCTCTGTACAAGAATAAAGCTCTGCAGGACTCTGTATTCCCTTAGCAACTGTGCTGTTAAATGTAAGAGAATGTTGGCACAAAGACAAAATCAGTTGCAGCCAATGTAGTATCTTAAAAGATGTGAGAGATTTAATGCTTTTTTTAGTTTTAAATTTGTGAATTATGGACAGTGTTGTCTGGCATAAACATTCAGATATTCATGATGGTAAACAGAGTTGGCAGCAGACCATTCTGGATCAAATGTGGGCAGTCAGTTCTCAGGGCAAAGATTGTCAACTAAGAAAGAGAGCAGTACTGGAAGAGAATAGTAATTAGGGATGACACTAGTTTAACAGTAATATTATTACACATAAGCTGAAACTGGTCAGTTATTAAACCTTATAAATCCAAAATGTAGTTTCCCTGTTCTTTTGCATATTTTAAAATGGTCTTCAGTTTTAAACTATATTTGATTCTGGATATACAGTAGAGTAGCTTGTTGCATTTTTGTGTGCTTTTTAGTGTTGATTATTTTCAGGGAGGCATTTACTGTTTCATTTTGTTTTAGTTTTATTTTTGCAGTTTACACCTACCCAACAAGCAGATCTAAACGGTACACATGTGCTTCATGTGAGAAACCTTAATTTACTGTATAGATATGGCCTTGTTTTTCTGAGAAAGTAATTTACATTTTAGTCATATTTTTTAAAAATAATTATATTGCCTGTAAAGAGCTTTGATGAATATGGTTTTTTTTTGTCAGTGTTAAATTCCATTACATGATAAACTGAAATGTTCTTATTTGAATGAAAAATATTACTCCTGGTGCCAGTGATACTCAAGAGACACAGAATAGCATTCTTTTTTTCACTGTACTTTGATTCATTAACATTTTTGCTTATCAGTAGCATTTTCATTTGCCTTATAGGCCTTCAAGGATGAACTTGAGGGACTCATCCAGGAGCAAATGAACAAAGGAAACAATCCCACTGGACTTCTGGCTTTGCGGCAGATAGCCGACTTTGTTATGGCCAGCTCTGTTTCAGGATTCTCACCATCGTCTCTCAGTAAGAGTCTGAGTCGCTTGTAAAAAAAAATTAATACCATCTTGTAACATACAACTGATGTATTTATTACAACACCATTAATCATACTAATAATGTGTAATTTATTCAAATAAATGGGGTTCTGTGGCAACGTAGAGCAAATGTGGTGTTGATTTCTGTATTGCTCATTACAAGAAAATATTGAAAACTAACTTATGTCGCTAAATGTAGGGACATTCAGTTTGCCACGTCCTAATTATATTATCTAATTATGAAGCAGAAGTTATTTAATCAGTATTGGTTTTAAAAAAAAAATTGAATCTTTAAAAAAAGACCACCTTCTGATTTTTCAACAGTTAACTTTCTTGGTGTTAACCCCAAGTGTGACTTGGGCTCAGAATTCTATGCACTTATGATTAACCACTAGTCAGACTCGGGGTGACGTATATTTATCTGCTTTACATTTTTAAGCCAGAATATTGCTTGGTACAATATTCAGCTGCTGTTTAGTAGATAAAATATCGTTCTGGAAAAAATGATGAATATTTCTGTGCCTTTTACCACTCTAAGATAACTTATTTATGAGTGGGGCAGAACCTCCAACTAAAAATACAATGGCAAATAAAAAGCCATAAAAGAAGTTTTAGAACAAACTGAAAACGAATGATTGCTAAAATCAAACAATAGTGATATCATGTCATTTTCTAACCTGCTTAACACAGACCAGGGTCACAGTGAATGCCAGTGCCTATCTTAGCTAGCATATGTAACAAAAGGGGAACAAACCCTGGACAGGGGGTGCCAGTCCACCAGTCCATCGCAGGGCAAAGTGATGCATGGTACAAAAATTTAGTGTCGCCAATTCACCTAACTTGCATGACATTGGACAGTGGGAAGAAACCAGAGAACCCCATGAAAACCCATACATATATGTGAAGAGTATGCAATCTCCACATGGGATAGATCTGGGATGTGAACTCTGGTCTCATTACTGCAAGGTATAAGTGCTACCACTGTAACACCATGTAACCCTAAAGATACTGATGATGATGATATGTATTGGTCTTCATACATTGACACAGAAAGTGAAACTGAGGCATGATACAGCACTATACAACCAAATTTCCATGATATGCCAGGTGAATTTGGTTGTGTAAAGCTTCAGTGTGGTTTGATAGTAGCTGCATGACAGAAAGGAAAAATAATTGGAATCGAGTGCAAAAACAAGGGAGACATTAGCCCCCTAAGCCCTGTTCACAATGCGGCAATTGTCAATGTTCGTGCCGGGAAATGTGTAAGTCACCAAGCCTTCTGCTGTGGCATCCTGCAGTAACACAAGGGGCATATTGATCGCGCAGGTCAGACGCTGACATTCTTCCTTCTCGTATGCAAGCAACAGAAAAAATACTGTAAGAAAAGTAGCAAAGAAGCATGCATGTAATGTCTTGATTGAAGCATCGAGCTGTGCATTTGTGACTCTCTCAAAATGTATCACAATAAGAGTGTAAATTAAATCTGCAGAAGTATAACAGTGTGATTTCCTATACTGTGGTGTGCTGGGTTGATACCATCACTTCAAGAGTGGCCCGCCAAATCAACAAGCTAATTAAAAGGGCAGGCTCAGTTATTGGGCACACTCTGTACTCCTGGAAGTAGTGGCAAAGGAGAGAATTAAAATAAAACTGACTACCATTATGAACAATCTAAATATTTGCTTTCCTGTTACATATAATGCTATATGTTTACCCAGGACAAGCCTAAGTGATTTTTCACACTTTTCAGTCTGGCATAAAGCAAGGGAAATCACTTTAAAAAAAAAAAAAAAAGCTAAAAGCACCAAACTATGGTGTTTTTGGTCACTTGGAAGTTCTACATTAATATGGTCAGCTCCTTCAAGAATTCAAGTGATGTAAAGGAAAAAACTATACTTTTTCATGGAACAGTAAAATAATTTCAGTTAATGAAACATATCCATTATTGTTTTTTTTTTAAATTTTGAATTTCTCTATATAGGTGTTATAGATAGACATAGAAATGACAATTACTTTTTAGTCCGTGTATAATGTTGTCTCCTATAATTGTTTGAGATTGGTCAGCTTTTTCATTTTGTTTTCATGGAGAAGTTAATTTTACTTTTTTTTTTTTTAGGTCTTGGAATGGTGACTCCTATTAATGATCTTCATGGAGTAGAGTCGTCAAATTTTGTTAAAGGAGAAAAGCTAATTCGGTGTAAGCTTGCCAGTCTTTACAGAGTCATTGAGCTTTTTGGCTGGGCTCGCATTCCCACCTCCTATGTTACGGTATGTACATTGACATTACCTGTTTGTTTTTTTTTTTATCTTCCCTGAATAAAATCAACACATCTGGTATTTTGAAAACTTAAGTTATGTTTTCACATTTGTGACATGCATCTATCTGCACCATACTTAGATTTCTAAACATGATCATTTTTCCAAGTTGCTTTAAAATTGCAAGCTATAGGAAAAGAGCTCAGTGTAAAAGAAATGAATTTAATCTTAACCAAATATGTCTGTTTCAAAGCTAATATTCATTAGTATTAATTCAGTGATTGAAAATGGATGCACACATAATATTTGGCCAAATTATTTTCATGAAAGTACATTTTTGTGAGACTTAACAATATTTGAAAGGGATCTGACTTCCTGTTTTTTTTTTTCTTTTCTTCACTTGATCAGCCATAATCCTATGCCACAGGTGTTTGAATATAGGTAGCTAGCTCCTTAAATGCTAAAGTTGGTGTAACCCAAAGAGGCAATATTTGCAATATTTGTCTGCAAACTTGACATGCTGTAACAGCAATAGGGAAAATGTTATGTATTCATCTTAGGCTGCAAATTTTTATTTTAACAGTGGGCTACACTGAATCCTAGATAAGCTTCTGATAGTTTTTCAATTACAGTTTTCGCATCTAGTGCTACAAGCCATAATGCAAAGTATCATGACCTGTGTTTTGCAAGTCTCTGACATGTACGCACTTGATTTTTTTTTTTCTCTTTAAATTCTGTGTACAGTAATCCCTCACCTATCGTGGGGGTTACGTTCCAGAGCCCCCCGCGATAGGTGAAAATCCGCGAAGTAGCGACCTATATTTATTTTATTATTTATACATATTTTAAGGCTTTATAAACCCTTCCCACACTCTTATAAACCTTTCTCACTCTCTTGTTAACCTTTCCCACGCTCTTATAAACACTTCCTATGCTCTTAAACACTTTCTGCATTCTTAAACACCACAGACCAACACTGCACACTGCACGCAGCGATCAGACGTCAATGTGTCTGCACTCGCTTTGTGAAGGGGGGCAGCTGAACTCTGAGCAGAGCAGAAATGGACTTTGTGCTGCTTCTGCCAAAATCCCTGCTTGTCGCTCTGCGCGTTCGGAAGGAGGAGGAGGAGTGGGAGTGTGTGAGGGCTGAACGCACGTTCGCTCAAACCCCCCTCCCCGGAGGTGCAATACGCTCCTGCCACTTCGCATTGTCAAGGGGGTGGGGAACTGAATGAACACTAAGGAGAAGTGGACTTTGTGCTGGCTTTGTGCTGCTTGTCGCTCTGCATGTCAATAATTTAAAAGCCTGTACATCACCTATTTTCCTGTCTCACTGTCTTGTCTTGCGTGAAGTTAAAATGTTTTATAATAGTGAGATGTTACTCATATCCTTAGCCCGACATCCACATATCATATGTGTTAACAAAGTGTGTTTTATAAGTTTACATGTGTTTAAAGAATGTGGGATGGGTATTTTAAGGCTTAAACTATAAAAATGTTTATTTATATGGTCTTTCTATATCGCGGATTTTCTCCTGTTGCTGATGGGTCTGGAACATAACTTCCGCGATAGGCGGGCAATCACTTGTATTTAAAAACCTGCGAAGTCGTGAATCCGCGAAAAGTGAACCGCGAAGTAGCGAGGGATTACTGTATACATTTTTGATCCATTTCATTTTGTACCATTTATTTTCATAAAACCAGAAAGCAGGTAAAATATTTAGTGAAACATAAACTAGTTTTAGTTGAAAATTTTAACGTAGTGAATGCAAAAGGTTTATGAACCTTTCAGCAGTGTTATGCTTTAACCAAAATATTACATGTACATTTGTAAATATCTGAATCACTTGATTTCCTGACACATTGGGAGTGGCCAATGTCAATGATTCAGAACTCTACATCTGTACGTGGTAGCCATCAAAAATAAAAATTTGAACTATTATGATGCAGTGGCTAGCACTTTTGGCTGTTAGTCCAAGGCCGTTGGATCTTCCATATTTTCTCCAGATGCTTCAGCTTCCAGTAACATGCAAGGTAAGTTGATTAACAACTCTGCTCTGTAATGTACTAATGTCCTGTCTAAGGCTAGATCATTTCTTGTGTTACTTTCTACCAGGACATGTTCTGGTTCTTTAAATCCTGTACTGTAAGAAGCAGGTTTGAAGATGAAGAGTTTAACATTTTCAACAGTTAATCAAGCCAATATATCATTTTATGTATTTGTATTCACTTCGGATAAGGAGTTGCAGGCAGCAAGCTGCTATCCTGTCATAGCTCATTAAATACATTTGTTTTTCTATATTGAACAATATAATTACAGAGTGGCAAATTTAGGAAAATATCAATTGAGTCCGTATGACAGACAATGAAAAACCTAGATAATGCAACCTTTGTTCTGCAGAATTAGAAATACTTCATGCTAATTAAACTTTAGTTTTTATTTTCTAATTTCATTACAGACTCGTAACCAGTTGTATTAATTGCATTACTTTTTCTCTCACCTTTAGCTAAAAAATTACCTTCCTGTAATTATTGATTTCAGAGGCTTTGTTTGCTTCCTGTTCTGTGTTTTGAGATTCTAGGGGTCTAACTACTCAACTGCCAAAGCTGTGAGTAGCAGTACTATTATGTATATATTAGTTTTGAATGTAGCTTAAGTATGTGGTTGGATTGTCAGGAGACACCACAGAAAAAATGCATTTGTGCAAGTTTAAGATCAAAACTAAACTCTTGTCACAGTGCTACACAAGATCAGTTAAAGCAGGACAGTGTTAGCAAGCACACAAATTGAATAGCTGTAATAAATGTTATGTGGATCAAAAACTGAACAGACAAATCAATCTGTATTTTATGTGTCACCTTTTGAACACTATATCATGATACTGATATACACTTCAACTATTTCTTTTTTGGGCTGGGTAAGAGTCAATAATTGAACCAGCAGCCTTGTAGTTGGCACTACAGTGCCTTAGTCACTTTAGCACACTGCCAACTAGTGACGGGAGTAATAACAAAGGATTTGCATGAGAACACAAGTATTAAATAGATTATTATGAAACTACTATTCCAATGTTATATAAGTAAATGGATGAATAGACAGCTACATAAACATTGCCAGAGGTGGTGTTTAACATTTTTGTTATGCACCTTAATTCTTGCAGAGAATATTTATTTTTTATTACAGTATACTGACATCTGTCAAAATGGAGCAAGCTACCATTTAATATAAAAAAAAAAAAACGATTACCTGAGAGCTGGCATACTGGCATAAGAAAGTTAATAGACTTGCCCTTATTAATTAAAAAAAAGTATTCCTCCACTCAAATTTTACTGTTTTTGTCCGGTTTTGATGCTTTTGTTATGTGGATGCTTTTTAATGATACTTTGCAAAAAAAAAAATCATTTGTTAGAAGTGGAAAATAAAGATGCTGAATACTCTCCATTCATTGCAGGCAGACTATCAGGAAGCAGATTTACCTGTCAGTGCGTCACTTGCATATTTTGTGAAAAGGGCCCATTCCTGTGCTTAGCTACAAGTGGTTTAACAGGAGTGCTCATTAGTTAAAAAGGCAGCCTGATCAGTATGTCACACACACAGAGGAGAGCACGTGTTTGTAGCACCATGCCGCTGTGGTGCTTGCTGACTTTCAGTGCTTGAAGTGGGCCGGTACCTGCAGTGTTTAAAGCTTCAAGGGAATGCCCCTTTGATACCATATACTAATATAAACGTGCACTGACCGTCAAGGGGGAGCCCCCACCCAATTTTATAAAGGTAATAACAAATGGTTCTCTTAACTAAACAGTGTAGCCTACTGCTAGTATTTCAGTTCCAGTTCAAGCACTGCTTATGGGCAAATACTGTAGTGCCTCAGCTGTGTAGCGGCACTTCTATAACCTTAATTGACTGACTCTGCATTTGTTTTTGGCACTGACCAGTACGAAGGTCAGTGGCTAATACACTTCAGCCTGTTCTACTTAAAATCACTGAAGGAAATTAAGGGCCAAGCTCAATGGCATTTCTACCATCAGTGTTGCTCACAGGGGGCCCATGCGTCTCTCTACGTAAATAGACGAGAGGGTTAAAAACAGGAGCCTGAGCAGGTTGCAGGAATTGGAAGTTTCAACAAGAAATGAACAGGACCAAAATGAGCAAAAGTGCACAAGTCACAATAACGAGGGGGCGTGCTTTGAGCCTGAATGCAGTTACACTCTGTTATTGAAAGCAGTACATTTCAGTTTTTTAGGTAAGAAACTCTTTACAGAAAATTTTATCTGAATAATTTTTCTTCATAAGCACATTATTTTTGTAATAAAAATACAGACTGAAAGTAGATTTACTAAGTGGTTTGAATAGTTTATCAAGATGCCTTTATTTACAAATCAAAAACAAAAGATTGCATTCTGTATGTCTGCTTCTTTGATCGGTATATGCAATATTTATTTGTATGGCAAGACTGATTTGCAGCTGGTGTATACTGCATTAATATAAATGAATTACTTTTCTGTAGTTATTACCCAGCTTGTCGTCTTAAAAATGAAGGTTTGGCATGAATGTCAATGGGGTTTTTCTTATTTTGCATTATTACAAGTCATTAAATTGATCAGTGCACACCTTCACTTTATTACTACTTCAATGCAGTAAATAATAGAAAGGTAAAAATGTAGAACTATATATAGTATGCATTATGCCTTCCTAATGTTTGGAGTTTCATTTTTCATACATCACTCTTTGTACTTTTAATACTTTAAGAAATTTTATTGCTGGTTTTAATTTCTAATCACTTTTCATTTTCTAATCACATTTTTCTATAACTTTATATCTTTGTTGTTGATAAATACATGTTTCCTGTACATAACAAAATAATTGTTGACATGTATCTGATCCAGTTATATAGAGTTGTCTTTCATTTGTTTGAATATGTGGTAAGGTTTGCATCACACTAGATGCTTTTTGATACCATTTGACAGAAGGCTGGCTTTCAGAGCTGAACAACTTCACATGCCTGATTATTATTTTATTCTTTTCTCTTATCAGGTCAGAGTCAGCAAAGAACAAGATCATATTCTGGTTCTTCCCAGGGGACTGTCATTTGCGGAGGCAGCTTCATCAAACTTGGTAAGTAGGGGATTACATGAGTGTTTATCTTCCTGCTTTAGAAAATGTTATTATTTTGAGCTTCTGTTTTTTATTGAATGTTAATATTTAGAGAATGCCATGCTTTTGTTTCATAATCAATTAGGTTTATGTGATAGATCAGGACGTTTGCACTGAACAAATGTGCTTGCTGAGTTGGTATAATAATGTTCTTACTAGCTTGAGTTGATCCTTGATTTATTTGCACTTCTGGCTGTTACATGTAACCCTCACATGAGAAATGGGACATTATTACATGTCCTTAGATAGTTCTTAAGTGTTATTTTGCTGCTTTGTCTTTGCACCTTCTTTCTTCATGGGGAAAGAAATTTCTGGTGTCTTAAAAAGAGCTTTCCTCATCGCTTTTCAGGTGCATTCACATATAATGCAAGAAGCACCTACTGAGACAGCTATGTCTGTCTGCAGGAAAGAACCGTGGACCAGTTTTGTTGAAATTTTGTACATTTATTCCTCAGTGAGATTTTTTTTGAGGCATTCAAATTTTCATTGAGCGATCTCAAAGAAACTTCAAAATCTCCTGTTGAAAAGCTTTGGCAAATCTGCAAACTTTTTTTTCATTTTACTTTGAGAGCGATTTCACCAGTCTATATATTTTGTATATTTTCCTTGTGTACTTTTCTGATAGCCTCTCAGGTCCCTAGTACAGTGTCAGGGAACTTTCTCTTGCTGCTTTAGGTAAACTAACCATAAAAGTACTAAAAAAAAAAAAAGTAAGTCATATTCTCTAAAAATAGATAGCAATTATGTAAGCATATGCAAGACTAAATTGATTGAACTAATATTATCTGCAGATTGTTTTTGTAAACCTGCAGCTAAATGGTTTTTGAACTAATTAATTACACAGTGCAGCTCCCCAAAGTGATATACTGTAAACACCTTTTATTCAGGCCCCCACTGAAGATTAATTCTAAAACTAGAAGCTGTAGGGTTTAGACATGACCTACAAACCTAGGTATCTAGTTGATTAACTGCCAGGAGACAAAGTAAACAGGTAAGATGAGAATCATCCACATGGAGTGAGAACATCAATGGAGTTCATTAGGTATCTGTCCTTAGACCATTACTTTTTATGATTTATATTAATGACATTGATTCTAAAATAAGTCGTAAACTTGTGAAATTTGTAGATGATACTAAAATTGGAGGAATGGCAGACACTGAGGAGGCAGCAAAAACAATGCATGAATACTTGAACAAGCTTCTTAAATGGTTGAACACTTGGAAAATGCAGTTTAAAGTAGAAAAGTGCTACATGTGGGCTAAAGCAGAGACACTGTCCTACAGGAAGCAACCACTGTAAAGGATTTAGGGATTTATGTTGACGCAACATTTTTACCATCTAAGCAATATGCAAAAGCGATTAAAAGGGCAAATAAAATGTTAGGATGTATCATAAGAACTGTTGAATATAAATTAAGGGACATAATGCTCAGATTATGTAATACAGTAGTAAGACCACATCTGAAGCATGGTATGCAGTTCTGGTCACCATGCTATAAGAAAGACATAGCAGCATTTGAAGCCATGCAGAGAAAAGCAGCTAGGTCCATCCCTGGACTCAAGGACATATTGTGCTGTATAGACCCCGAGAATTAAACCTGTTTAGTTTCGAGCAGAGTAGACTGTGTAGGGACCTAATTCAGGTTTTCATAATTCTCAAAAGGCATTGATAAAGTAGATCCAACAGAATTATTTCAACTTAATGGTGAATTACATACTTGAGAACACCAGTGAAAGTTAAAGGGAAGGGCATCTGTGGCTAGAGAGCACTTCATTAAACAAAGAGTTGTGGGAATCTGCAACAAACTCCCAAGCCATGTAATTGAAGCTAAAACATTGACAACTTTATTAAATATCTGGATGAGAAATTTGGATATGATAGCTATTAACAAAAAGGATTGAATGGTCTCTTTGTGTGTGTTTGTCAAATTTCTTATTTTCTCTGTTCTAACATAGTATGAGTTTAGAAAGGGACCTGCAGTCAGACGATTGAAATACTGGACAATTCCATTTTATTATCACTTATATTTATATTTAACAAGCAAAACTGTCATAAATGACTCTCTCATTAAGTAACTAAAAAATGTAAAGTGCTTCAACTTTTATTTAAGTTAAACTTAGTCCCCAAATGCACCTGACTGGTTCATCATTTTGTACATTTTCTAATTTGTTGCTCTTTTTTTTTTAATCTACCATAAAAAAATACCTTGCTCAAATTGAAAAAATCTAAGTAGCTTAGTAGTTCATGTACCTTATTTCTGCCCTGATTGACTATGCTAATAGTTGTCCTTTTGTATATACTAGAAGGTTGCCCTTGCATCAGATAAAGGGAAGATAAGTTTCCCTTTTGTACAGGTGCAGAGGGACCAGTAAAAGATTATTTATACATTAACACAAGGCAGAGCCCACATGTTTGAAAAGGTACTTTAAGCCTTGCATTTTGCCACTGGGCCACATTTGTCATAGCAAATAGTGTGCTAGACTATTCTGTACTGGTGACACACAACTCCCCAAACCCCCATAATGTTTTGACATAAGCTGCAGCCTCATCCAGAAAATGGAGGTTAGGATGAGCCCTCATCCAGATAAGCCATTTTGTGCAAAGCTTTGGCAGTCTTGAAAAAATATCAGCCTCGCAAAAAACTTTTGCAACATCCTATATCTTAATGGTAGAATATATGAGCCCTGGAGGGGGTGTCTCAAACCCCGACACAACTTCACTGACAACTATCCCAGGTTATTAACTCTGTTTATCTTAAAGGGAATACCTTAGACAGGGATCTTTTTCTTTTCTGGTCCACTCCTTTCCAGGTGAGCATTGTCCTTCTCCTCTCTTGAATCCAACTTGCCCAATAGAAGTGAAACAGTTTGTTTTCAGCCTGGACCCAGGAGTACTTGCAGTGCAACAACATTGCCACCAAGAAGCATTTTCAGGTTAGGTAGAACTTTCCCTAGGACAGGGTGGCATCCACCTGTCAACTTTCTCTTGCAACACCCAAGTACCTCAACAGAGCTGCCATCAGGACTACAGCTTCTGTGGGTGCAAAAAAATGGCAGCATCACCAATGTCACACAGTGTACTGGGGGAACCCCTGGCCCCACAAGGCAGTCTCCTTCTGCCCTTTTGACTATCGTAACCTCCTGACTAGGAAAGGGAACACAACCCATCGTGGTCAGGATGTTCAACCATTCACTTGATCCATCCCTTTTCAGGACCTCCTGGTAAGGAAACAGTCATCCCAGCCAGAATGCCAAACCATACTTGCCTTCCATCACAAATAACAAAAAGATGCATATAGTACAATTGAGAAAAATTCTTAAAAATCAATATAATATATCAAATAATCAAATTAAACTTAGACCAAGGTAGCTTCTGTTGTGTTAACATGAACTAAGCTGAACCACCAAGTTTGAGAAGGTGTGTTTTTATTTTGGATGGGGATGGTATAAATGATCAGAGTGACATGGGCCTGGGTCACTCTCCTGCTACAGCATTTGAACTTCTGAATATTCATATTAAAATAAATTGATTCTGTCATAAATCTCCATAGCCCTCAGCATAGTCCCAGAAGCACTGCAAGGGGAAAATTTTTACACAGTTTTTAGATAATCTAGCAGGCATTTGTACCATGCAGGCTTAGGCTTATTTTTTATTAGTGGCTTTTACTTTTCTTTTTTTCAGTTTTCACATATTCTTGAAAGTCCTTTCTCCACACATTCACAGATCTTTTGTGAAACTCAAGATCCCTGCCTTGTTACCCTGAGGAATATGTTTGTCCCAAGAAATTACCTGACATGTATGAACTAGCATATCTCTGTAAATTCCCATGCTTATTAACCTGGTGATTTGCTTAGTTGTAAGTAAAGTATGCTTAAATTTATTTGGGCATCAGTTTCTGAAAAAACTTTTTTTTAAGTCATCCTCATGACAGACCTATAATCGTTCATCCTGGACCAACTTAGAATATATAGGAAACCTAGTATGCACATTTTTGGCAACTTAGAATATATAAGAAACCTAGTATGCACATTTTTGGCATGTGGGTGTTCCCAGAGAAAACCATGTAGAATCTTGGAGTATAGCTCCATATAGACAGTGTCCAGACAGGGTTAGACTCCGTAACTGTTAGACAGCAGTGTCAACTACTTGAAAGTGAAATTAACATAATTTGAAAATAACACATTATTAATAAATGTTTTGTTGAATTTACTGACTTCTTACTTTTTGTTTAGAAAACTATTTTAGGTCTTTTATTTGAGCAACAAAGGATTTTGATTGCAATGTAAAAAATTTTCATCAGAGCTTTTCTCTTAATGAATTAAGATTGTAATTTTACCTCGTAATTAGATCGGTCCATAACTTCTAACTATTAGTCTCCTTTTTCCTATTACAAAAACAGAATTTCCAAAAGGACCAATAAATATGTAATCCTATGTACAGTATGAAGAATTTTCACAACCATTTGAGCACGCCTATCCTAAGCCAAAATCATAAGCTTATTTAAGCAATACCAAAATCTCCTTTCTAGAAAATTATGACCAAGTTCAGTTTAGATGTTATACCACCCAATTAAAAATAATGGACCTCCTCCTCATATACTGCACAGCTACTTCTTCCACTTAAAAATGCAAAAAGTTAGAATCTATGTTCATTAAATTGGTTATAATAGCTGTAAGAATTTAATTTTCACCCATTGTTTGGAGTGTATTTTTTTTAACTTCTACCCCCAGCCCTAGGAAATGACTTCATTAGAAAAATTCAGGCTAAACCAGCTCTAACCACTAACAGCTGTGTTTACAGATCAACTGCCATTGAACATTATAAGAGATGAACATTACTAAACCTGGTGTGATGCTAGCTCTAGCCTTTTTTAAGATGACAATTAAGATAAAGACGTATAAATGTTTATGCTAACTCTGTAAAACAAAAGGAAAAAAATACTTGTCATCTGTGTTTTAATATAATAGTAAAGGTATATATCACTGTATATATCCTTTTGAGCCCAGTTGACAATGAATAAATACATTCTGCTTCCCTTCTATAGTTTATAAATTGCAAGTCTAAATTTTACCTGTTGCAAACTTTTACTAGAATTTTTTATTGAGGAATTTAGTTCTCTCTAATGATAACAGTCACATTCCTTATGTTGCTGACAAAGGCTCTTGGTGCACATGGCTTATAAGTGGAACAAGTGTATTCAGAAAATGGATGGTTTGATTAAAGAAATAGTGGTTTCAGATGTTTAACTTTTTCATATAATTTTATGTTAAAATACTAACAAGTATACTTAAATTGGAGTTAGTATATACAACTGCTTTAGGAATAATTGTGTATCTGAATTTTAAGCATCAGGTTTTTGTATAGGAGTTTCAAAGCAGTTCAGGTAGATGTTGAAATACTTTTCTTGTCGTTTTCAGACTAGGATCTGAGTGTGAATAGGGTTAATTTATAAGAAATAGATCAGACGAGTCCTGTACACACAAAAGAATATATAATGTGAAAACATTATAACATATATGGAAAGGACCAATATATTCTTTTATTCATTGTTTTTCACAATAGTTAGTGCTATGCAGTTATTAAAATACTGTTAGTAAATCATTTCCAATATGATTCACACCTTTTAACTTTCTGTCTTTCTTTAGGTGAAGGTGAACATTATTGGCGAGGTGGTGGATCAAGGTTCTACAAACTTATCTGTTGACTACAGTGGATTCAGCCCACATGCTGCCATCTACTCAGTACGACCAGATGTCAGATGTATTGTACACCTACATACTCCTGAAGTTGCAGCTGTATGTATTTCATTTCTTGTATTCTCTAGACGTACAGTAAAACCTCAATTATCCATCCGTCCCCATTAACTGTCAAGGCAAAAAAAAAAAAAAACACACAGCATCTACCTACTGTACTGACGCACTATACACTGCAAGCTATGCACATTGGAACAGCTCTCCCTTTTGCTTGCACATAGTGTTTTTCCCCAGTACCACTTGTTATGCCGCATTTTGAAATCACAGTGTCAGTTACATACCTTTAGCAATAATAGCTTTTCGTAGCTTTTCTCTTTTATTATAATTAAACTATTATACATTTTTATGACCAGTAAACTTATGCATGTAGTGTTGAAATTGTCATAAAAAATTGAAATTATTAAATGTTTGCAAAATGGCATAAGTGCTTCAAGTATTGCTTCAATTTATTGAATAGGCAGAACAGTGAGTTATATAAAGAGTGATGTAGACAAAATTGAACAATGTGTTGAAAATGGAAACCACTGATGGTAATTTTATTCTGTATTAATGTTAATGTCCTTCTACATTGTAATTTTCTTAAATTCTGTTATATTGTGTTTTATTAATATATTGTGACATGCAGGCAGCTTGTGATGCGCTGTACAGGTGCAGAAAGGGTGGAGTGCTGTGTAAGTGATAGGACAGGGTGAAGGGCTTCTGTTCTGTGAGGGGCAGACATGCCTCCTAGGAGATGAGTGACAGGAGAAGTTTGGAGAAAAAGGAAGGTGCGGCGGAAGGAAGTTTTGAATAGGAAGTCAGGAGACAATAAGCAGGAGTGTTTGTGTATAGAAGAAGACAGAAAGCGAGTGGCAGGAGATAGTTATTGGTAGGGAAAGCTTTCTTTTATTGTTTCGGAGGTGTGCTCTGTAACCCAGATATCGGAGTATAAGACAGGGTACTGTTTGTTACGGAACGAAGACTCCAAGTAAATCATAGAAAACTCCAGTACCTCTGAGTTGTATTTGCATATTATGCTGGTCTTTACAATATTATATAAATGAATTTTGTTATTATTATATTTTGTTAATATAGCTTTTTTTTATATATAAATGCAACTATTTGTCAAACTAATCTATTGTATATCATTTTTAAAGTAACTGTTCTGTTATCCATCTTATCTCTTATCCGCCATGGCCTCTGTCCCAACCCTTGGGGTAATCAAGGTTTTACTATATTAGCATTTTGTTTTAACAGTCATTTTATCATTAAATGTGCTGGATACCAGTAAAATGTTCTGTACAAATTAAATTTAATTTGATAAATGTAATACGGGTTTAGTTAGTAATCTAATTGTAATTTGTCTTCTAATTAGATGAATAATCTTAAATTACAGCTAAATTAAGTTTATTGCTTCATATCTGCAGAAAGAGCTTTGTTTGAAGCTGCTTCATGTGTTAAGTATTATGGTGATTTTGAATATTCATTTCATGGAAGATTTAAAAATGCAGTTGGGGATAGATAAGACAGGTTTTATTCAGTTTATTTTGACATAGCACTCTTCACCGAGTATGAATGCTGGATGGAGCTGGGCGATATAAACAAATATTACCATGATATTTTTTTCTGTATTGATCGATTTCAGTAATTATCATGATATAGTTTCATATTCCTGGTTCCATTTTTTAAGAGTATCTATCCAAATATATTCTGAATAGACAAGTTAAAATAAAAAAAATATTAATAAGCAGATAAGATTTGTTATTAAGAAATGGTAATTCAACTATATAAATTTAACATTTGATTTTCAAGTTTTCAAAATGATTGAACTTACAGTAGCTCAAATTAAGAAAGTATCAGTGTAGAAAAACTGTGTGCTAAACAGCTTGATAATGCAAATATGTTAAATTGCAAACCAAATCTGCATTGCTAGCTGCAGTAAATCCACCTCTGTTCTCTATCACTTTAAAATCTGATGTAGAACAGTATCTACTATAATTTGGGATCTTGGTTTCTTTTTATAAAGAAACAGCACACATGTTCTCTTGTACACTACAGTTTTTTGCTATAATGACTAGCCTATTCTCTGTCTCGGGCTTCATGTATTATTAATTAACAATTAGTCTAGTAGTAGTCAACTCAGCTGTAGTATATTGTAATGTTAGTATTGAAAATGTAATCTAAGCAACACAATACAAAGCATATTGACACCAGTAACTAAATTAATAATGTTCACTTACCGATTTGATAGGGCTTTTAGGGTAGAATGTGGTATCATTACCCTTTGTGATACTTTTGATGGCTTGTGGCTCAGAATGTTTTAGTGCCTGAGGTCCACATTTTCTATTCCATCATCCTCTTTTTACTTTTATCTCCAGCTCCGGTCTGTTATCAGGTCCTGTGGTATTCCTCTGTCAATTCCACGCTTCTCAAATCCTCTTAACTTTTTCTCATTCTCAGTCCATTCAGCTAAAACCTGTCAAAGCTAATTATGCCTTTTTATGCAACGCTGCCTTCGTGTCCCTACCCATTCAGGCAACCTGGGAACAAGATCTTTTACAGTTACCTCCTCCTGATTGGGACCTGATTTTTAAATGCAAGTCCCATTCAGTTGGACGATGATGCCCCATGTTACTGGGGAAATGTGGCATCACCTGGAAAGCATGAGAGAAAGAGACCTCATTTTAGGAGTGTGTTATATGCAGACTGTAACTTTAATGCACATCTTTTTTGTATTATTAAAAAAGAAAGTTTACAGGGGGAGATTATAGTCACGGGAGTTTTAACTACATGAATAATAATTAGGATAACCTTGCAAATAGCGGAGCACAAGAGTAATCGGTGACTATTTTTTTAACACACTATGTTAAAGCATCTATATTGGGGGTTGGGGCACCCTATAATTTAATTTAATATTGTTTTTTATCAGTATGCTGCTCCTGAAGTATGTGAATTTCCCCTTGGGATTAATAAAGTGTCTGTCTGTCCTGATTTAGTTTTTTGTAGTCAGGATAGAATTAAGGGTGCAGAGATGATAGGACCATTAGGGTCAATTGACCATGATATAATACAGTTAACATTGTTTTGGTAGTGTGGATGCAATGATTAAACCTGTTAAGTTTAACTTTTTCTGATGCTGCCAAGTCCAAGGAGGAATAAGCTTTTAAGTGTGGAGGCAGTCGAGGAGCGGTGGAATGGGTTTAAAAACATTTTATGTGTAATGCAGGACAGGTACATACCTAAGTTTGGAATTAGTTGGAAATTTTTAAAAAGTCTCTGCAGTGGGTTAATAAAGAGATTTAAAAAAAAAAGAAGCTGCAGAGGAAAAAAAACGGTATAAGGTGTATAAGATTAATAATTCCTATGTGATTCATATGACATATGAGAACATAAGAGCAACCATTAACGAGGATGTCAGTGAGGCTAAAAGGCACATCGAAAGGAACATAACAGATTAGGCGAAAGCCAACCCAAATTCTTTCATTATTTTAGTATTAAAAGAACACTCAAGGAGGAGGTGAAGTGCATCAGGAATAGTGTTGGGGAATTAAAACTACAGACAAATAATAATAATAATAATAGTAATGTATTTTATGGGCGGCATGGTGGCGCAGTGGGTAGCGCTGCTGCCTCGCAGTTGGGAGATCTGGGGACCTGGGTTCGATTCCCGGGTCCTCCCTGCGTGGAGTTTGCATGTTCTCCCCGTGTCTGCGTGGGTTTCTTCCGGGCGCTCCGGTTTCCTCCCACATTCCAAAGACATGCAGGTTAGGTGGATTGGCGATTCTAAATTGGCCCTAGTGTGTGCTTGGTGTGTGGGTGTGTTTGTGTGTGTCCTGCGGTGGGTTGGCACCCTGCCCAGGATTGTTTCCTGCCTTGTGCCCTGTGTTGGCTGGGATTGGCTCCAGCAGACCCCCGTGACCCTGTGTTCGGATTCAGCGGGTTGGAAAATGGATGGATGGATGGATGTATTTTATTTATAGGGCACTTTACATTAGCAGTAAATCTCAAAGTGCTACATAAAAAGTTTAAACAAAGGCAAAGCGAGATAAAAACGGATAAAACAACAATAATTATAGCATTCTTGTTAATAAGCTTTCCTAAATAGAAAAGTCTTTAGCTGTTTTTTAAAACAGCCCACAATCTGCTGTGTTCTCAGGTAGGGCATTCCAGAGCCGTGGAGCAGCGGTTGCAAAGGCTCAGTCACCCATTGTATGAAGTTTGGTCACAGGGGGGGCGAAGGCGGTAGGTATTTGCAAAACATAGGTTTCTTGTAGTGGATTGTAGCATGAGGAGTTCCTTAAGATATTGTGGAGCATTTCCATGGATACACTGGTGAGTAAACAAACAGAGTTTGTATTCGATACGGAGGTGGATAGGGAGCCAATGAAGCGACCGAAGCATTGGTGAAATGTGTTCATATTTCCGCACCCTCATCAGGATTCTTGCAGCACTATTTAGAATTTGTTGGAGCTTTTGAAGACTCTTGCTGGGGATCCCGATAAGGAGTGCATTACAATAATTTAGCCTGGATGAGACAAAGGCATGAACCAGCTTTTCAGCATCACAGAATGAGAGGTAGTGACGGAGTTTGGCTATGTTTCGGAGATGAAGGAATGCAATTTTACAAAGGTGATGGACATGTGTATCAAGTGACAGATGGGAGTCTGACTTGACACCCAGATTAGTAACCGAAGGGGAGAGGGTAATGATACAGTCAGAAAAGGAAATACAATTTACAGAGGAACGAAGATGATGGGGGGGGAGGGGGGGTGTATGTGCCAATTAAAAGAGCTTCAGTTTTGGTGCTGTTCAGCTTGAGGAAGTTCTTGGAATCCAGGTCTCAATCTCATCCAAGCAAAAGGAAAGAGTTGATGGAGGTGTAAGAGAAGTCGAATCCAGTATCGCATAGAGCTGTATATCATCAGCATAGCAATGGAATGAAACTCCATGCTTGCGGATGATGTGACCCAGGAGTAGCATATAGATATTAAAAAGGGTCGGCCCAACTACTGATCCTTTTGGGACCCCAAAAGTGATAGTGTATGAGATTTAGCATCCCCCGAGGCCACATACTTAGAACTCGAACCACTCCAGAGCAATGCCAGAAAGTCCAATTATATAGTGAAGATGATGGAGAATATTATGATCTACCGTATCAAATGTAGCCGTGAGGTCCAGGAGGATAAGGAGTGATGGAGAGCCCTGGTCAGCAGCCATCAGGAGTTTATTGGTGACTATGATCAGGGTTGTCTCTGTACTGTGAGAAGTTCGGAAACCAGATTTAAATTTTTCAAACAGATTGAATTTGATCCGGAAGCTGAACCAAAACAACCTTTTCCAGAACCTTAGACAAAAATGGAAGGTTGGAGATCAGACGATAGTTTGCCAACACTTCAGAATCCAAAGAGTATTTTTTTAAATGAGGTCTAATTTTTGTGGTTTTCAAGGCCAGTGGAACTATGCCGCTCTGGAGAGATTAATGATATCAGCAATAAGAGGGCTTATATCTGATACAATAGCTTTTACCAGAGGAGTAGGAAAAGGGTCCAACGAACACGTTGAAGGCCCTCAACTTCTTTAACTGTGGTACAGAGGAACTGGGAAAGGCAGCCCATTGGCTTTGATGTAGAAACATCCAGTGCTGGAGGCAGACAATGTGGAGTGGATGATGTCCACCTTAGACTTGAAATATTCAATAAAATTATTGCACTGCTCCTCTGTGAAATTATTACAGGCGTAGGTGTGAGGATTGAGTAAATGATTTATCACAGAAAAAAGTTTGTTTGGTATTTCCAGGACTACTGTTGATTAAATTTGAATAGTATTGAAATCTTGCAGTGGTCAGTGCTCTGGAGTAGTTTCTCTAAACTCGCATTTTTTTGAGGTGTTCACATATGAGGAAGTAGATAATCTCCCAACGATAAAACAAAGCGGAGGTACTGAGGGATTTGGAAATTGTAGAGGGAGAAGTGCTGCTTAGATTAAATAGGCTATACTCAAACAAATCACAGGACCAGATAATGTTTAACCTTGAGTTCTTAAGGAGGTTAGCGAGTACATATATAAAACTTTGATGCATAATTTTAGGAATTCACTGCACACTGGGGAAATTCCAAAGGATTGAAAAATGGCAAATATTATCCCATTATATAAAAAGTGTGACCGGACATATTCAAGCAGCCATAGGCCAGGAGCTTAATGTGCATCACAAGTAAATTGAAGGAATGAATTATTAAGGGAAAGATTGAGCAACACTTGGTAAGGGCAGGAGTTTTACTGAAGAGTCAGTGTGGGGTTTAGAGTGGGGAGGTCATGTTTTATGAACATACTGGAATTCTATGAGGAAGCAACAAAAGGATATAATCAAAGTCGAGCATATGATATTATTGATCTTGACTTTCAGAAAGCATTTCATAAAGTGCCACATGAGGAGGTGGGCATAAAACTAAAAAGAAGTGTTATTTGTTGTTGATGGGTGCAAAATTGGCTCACACATAGGAAGCAGAGGGTGATGATGCATGGAAGCCTATCAGAATTGGCTAACATTAATAGTGGTGTTCCACAGGGGTCAGTGCTAGAACCACTGCAATATATATGTATACGAATGTGTGTGTGCATATATATATGTGTGTGTGTGTGTGTGCATATATATATATATATATATATATATAGTGCTGGGCACCGATTACAATTTTTAATCGTGATTAATTGTAGACAGTCACAACAATCACATTGTTATATGCAAAATTAGTGTATTGCGTGTATTTGGTTTGCAAACACTTTAAAGAAATAAGGTGCTTTTTAACAACAGTATTCCCTTTAAATAGTAGCAGTTAAAATATTTCTTGTAAATCTCAACTTAAACATAATGTAATCAAATATAAAACCAAAGCTATTTGCCACTGCCAGGGCATTAACATTTTATCTAGTTTGTTATAGAAAAACAAGTTACCCTCAGAGTCCAGACCCACGATCACATTATAACAGGCACCTTCTGAGCAACAGCAAGTTGACATTTCTAAATCTGTTTTTTATTTTTTATCTGAACAGATACCAGTAGAAACATTTTCTTTTATCAGGGAGCAGCATAAATAGTCTATGTTCAGTAGCAACTCTTTGAAGGCTAATATTTTTTTCCAAAAAACTTTTCTGAAAAGCGCACAAAGCAATGGTCTCACACATAAATCAACATAAAAAGTCTGTTGCTGCCTGCTGTCGGCGCCTATTTGCAGTTTGCGGCAGCGTGGAGGGCGGCTTGACAGCCGGCAGCAATGCATGGTAGGCTGGCTGCCTGCCTGTCTTTATGAGACAGGTGAGCGGGGGTGACAGTTGCAGTGAGATGTAATATGGATTGTACCTCCTGTCATCGTAAGTGTCTGTCCTCCCAGGTGAATGTTGCCATAGGTGCATCAGCTCCACGTAAGTGTTCAGCACTACTATCAGCTGATGCCAGTACCTCACTTTTGTTTTCGATCTACATCTCCAGATCACTTGCAACAAAATCGGGAGTCAGACAAATCAGAGTCCGATTCAGCGATAATATGAAAGAAGTCATCCATGGATTATTTTGCTTTGAACATTCACTTCGGTATCTCTCTACATGCCATTTTAGAAGCTGTTTGCTCTTCGCTATTCATGTACGTGCAGGGAATTGAGGTCAAATCAACAAAGCTAACTTACCTTCTAGCAAAAGCGTATCGAAAAGCTCTGTAACAAGAAGATCACTGATCTCTATCGATACCTAGCAAGACTGAGGCTTTCAAAATAATATTAACTAGGAGGTTCTGCCCCTGCTTGCTTTCCTCGCTCAACCCTGGGTTTGGTTTCCCAGATATACAATTTAAAGAAATTGTTATTTTCATAGGAATTGTTACATATGCATTATTTTCACTTTTACTTTAAAACTTTTGTAAAAACAATATTTGGAATTAACTTTTCTTCAAGATCGCATTGAATTTTGATTCTGCGTTTGGACTTAAATTGTGACAAAGCAACTTATAACTGCCTGTGAGTGAATATCGTTTCTTTCTCTCTAATAAATAGAACGACTTTCTATTTTGTCCATGCTCTTTCTTCTTTGCTTTCTCGTTGATGTGTCATCTTGAACATACTGTGAAGACTGGCTCAGACACAGACAGGCAGACACGTACATGTCCCCCAACACACGTTTATTTAATTGACTGTTTACAATGTTCCTGTGCCCACATACCCCAAAGTCCTGGCCACAACACAATGCCTTCTTCAGGCCGCCTCCTTGTCATCCTACTTCCTCCCGGTTCTTGTCTTTGACTGGAGGGAGGCGCGGCCCCTTTTATACACACCCGGATGTGCTCCAGGTGCTCCCCGGCAATCTTCCACCGATACTCCCCAGTGTGGCGGAAGTGTCGGCTGTGTACCCGGAAGCACTCCGGGTGTCCCTTCTTCTCTTCCCCCCAGCACCTCCGGGTGTGGTGGAAGCTCTGGGGTCCAGGGTCCCCAAGGCATCAGGGCACCCCCTGGCGGTGGCCACGGGCCCCTGCAGGGTAGAGCTTCCAAGCTCTGTACCCGTGGCCCCCGATACAACCAGGGCGGACGCCCCCTCGCGTTCTGGAGGAGGAATGAGCTCTCCTCCTGTCCTCCTGGGCGTCCCGGCCGGGCGTGAACCCCGTCCGGGTGCCACAATACAAAATTATTATCCTGATAAAATCTATAAGAGCTGAGAGAGCAGGATGCGTGTCTGACAAAAGCATTCACACGACTGAGGTTAGATGACTGTGGTCTTGTTTGAAAATAGATGTAAGTAGGGCGTGACTTGAAAGAATCTATGTTAAAAGTCTCTGTCTCACGGGACTTCATACCGCAATAACGTTTTTGGAATCCTTTAATTCTCGCTGGCAACACGAATTAGACGTTCTAGAAGTCTCCGACTTAAAGTTTAAATCCGAACAATATATTTGATCTTTTTTTCGCTGTTCTGTTATTTCACTGAGTAATAATTTCCGTTTGTTTGTACTAATGCAATCATGCAATCTTTACTGTCCTTTTTTTGAGACTTTTGAATTACCGTACTGCCATTATCTTTAACCTGCTGTGCATGCATATACAGTATGTTTGTGTGTGTGTATGTGTGTGTGTATATATATATATATATATATATATCTATACTAATAAAAGGCAAAGCCCTCACTGACTGACTCACTCACTCACTGACTCACTCATCACTAATTCTCCAACTTCCCGTGTAGGTAGAAGGCTGAAATTTGGCAGGCTCATTCCTTACAGCTTACTTACAAAAGTTAGGCAGGTTTCATTTCGAAATTCAAAGCGTAATGGTCATAACTGGAACATATTTTTTGTCCATACACTGTAATGGAGGAGGCGGAGTCGCGTATCGCGTCATCACGCCTCCTACGTAATCACGTGAACTAAAAACAAGGAAGACATTTACAGCACGAGTCGCACGCGGGAACGAACGTAAATGACGTTAATTTTTGACTGTCTTTTAATACTGTGTAAGCATACATATTAACACATGTGCAATTAAACGTGTGCATTTACGGGGTGATTTCTCAGGCTTAAAAGCTCACCTTTTATCAAACGCGGGAACAAAGGTAACTGACGTTGTTCACTGTCTTTTAATACTGTGTAACCATACATATTAACACATGTGCAATTAAACGTGTGCATTTACGGGGTGATTTCTCAGGCTTAAAAGCTCACCTTTTATCAAACGCGGGAACAAAGGTAACTGACGTTGTTCACTGCCTTTTAATACTGTGTAACCATACATATTAACACATGTCCAATTAAACGTGTGCATTTACGGGGTGATTTCTCAGGCTTAAAAGCTCGCCTTTTACTAAAAAGGTAAATGCAAAACTATTTTCAATCAGTTTATTGAAACGCTCCCGTTAAGGATTGCAATAACATATTCGCGAGATAAAACAACGAAGTAGGGGGAAATGGAGGAAGAGCCGCAAACAGCGAAGAGCAAAAAATTAATTAAACAATTGAGAACGGAGCGAGTTAAGCATACAAGCATGTTCATAAGGGAAACAAACCACGGTGTAAAACGTAAGTTTAAATAAAGTTTATAGAAACGCTCCCGCTGCGGATTGCAATAACATATTCGCGAGATAAAAATTTAATGAGAAGACACGAGGTATAAACGAACCACACGCCGTGGCGCAACGTTAGGGGCAACAGTTTCAACCATTCTATGATCTGCTTCTCGCAACTGAAAGACGGCACATGGCGGATGTTAGCCGACTTGCTGACCGCAACGTTAGGGGCTTCAACTATGGCGCTGACGCCACATCTCAGTGCCAACACTTTGCAGACTGTACTTAAAAGACACGCCCTCCTCACTGGACAGTTAAAAACACCAATCAAACTAACGATGACATCAAGTATTACCCAATCAAAAGTAGGAAAGGAGGCATCTTCATAAAATGCGTGTGGGATGATTTGCATGAGACGCTGCTTTAAAAAAAAAATGATTACAAAAATACGGGATAAATCCCGTCCAGTATTGATTCAAAACGGGACGCGCAATTTCATTGTCAAACGCGGCACGATTCCGTATTTTAAAGGACGGGTGGCAACCCTACAGTGCCAGGTAACCACCCATACAATCAGATTGTGATTCAGACTAGGAATGCAATGAATGTAATTACCCCGATCTACATACAAGGCGAAAGTCTTGCAACATTCAAAGATGATGGTTTGGGATAATTAGTACTTATTAAGTACACCATGGAACATAAAAGAGCTTATGAAGCCTTGAACCGAAAAAAGCAACATCTCAGAGATCGTACAAAAAAAAAAGGAGGTAATGTCGTTTTACTCGCTGTAGATTTTAGTGAAACATTACCAGTTATTCCACGAGGGAGACCAGCAGATGAACTCAACGCTTCTTTAAAATCCATGCTTCTCCCACGGTCGGTGATATGTCGCGTGTTCTCGGGTAGGTACACCAAAAAATGTATACATTTAAGCATGTAATGGGCAAAGAAAAAATGAGGTATACCCGAAGGCACTGCAGTAGTACTCAATGTAACTTTACTTCTTAAATGTTAATGTTTTACTGTTTAATAATTTATACGCTTCTTATATATTGTTCAAATTCTTTTATCAAAATACCAGTGACAGCGCAATGCACGATAACATGGAGTGAATACACCATACGAATCTGCCCACGGCCGCCCTGGTGTGCGCAGATAGGAGTTGATTCTAAAATAAAATAAACATAAAAAGAGTAATACAATCATCACCCATAAAGCGGATAGCAGACGTGACGTATTATATGTGTACCACATTTCAAGTCAATAGGTGAAACAGTTTGCAAGCTACAGGTGATTTAAATATCCTGGACAGACCAACGAAAAGCCACGGTAGCAAATTATACAAGAAGATTTTACTGTTTAATTATTTATATTTATATGAAATGTGCTTCTTATATATTACTTCATATTCTCATATGATAATGATGTTAATGTTGTTTATATTGATTTCTATGTTATTGTAAGTGCATCTATGTGTGTATATATATGTATGTATGTGTGTGTATGTATATATATATATATATATATATATATATATATATATATATATATATATATATATATATATATATATATATATATATATATTATATATATATATATATATATATATATATATATATATATATATATATATATATATATATATATATATATATATATATATATATATATATATATTATATATATATATATATATTTATATATATATATATATATAATTTTTATATATATATATATATATATATATATTTATATTTATATATATATTTATATATATATATATATATATATTATATATTATATTTATATATATATTTATATATATATATATATATATATTATATATATATATATATATATAAAATATATGTGTATATGTGTGTATATGTGTATATGTATATATATATGACAGCCACACTCATAACAATGACAACACAATTACATTGACAATCATGTTACGTTATTTTTAAAATGTTTCCTTTACTTTTTCATAACCTCTTTAACACACTACTTCTCCGCTGCGAAGCGCGGGTATTTTGCTAGTATATATATATAATATAATAGCAAGACAGATTATATGGTATAACTCGCTATATGGTTGCAACACATGGATGCTATCCAGTGACCTGAGACAAAGACTGGGCTCCTTTGGTATTGTCTCTTCAGAGAATACTTGGGTACCACTGGTTTGACTTGGTGTTGAATGAGCGGTTGCTCATGGAGTCCCAAATGAGGCCCATTACCTGGATTGTGAGGGAGCGTCAGTTACGTCACTACAGCCATGTGGCGCGATGCCCAGTGGGTGATGCAAGATAGGTGGATTGGCAGATAATCTGGACTCTGTTGAATCATTATAGAGGACCTTGGATAGCAAACAGACTTGGGCAGATTTGTGACAGATGAAATTTAATTTCAGTAAAAGTAAAGTAGTACATGTAGGAAGTAAAAATGTTTGGTTTGAATACTCAGTGGATGGTTTGAAAATCTAAAGTACACCTTATGAGAAGGCTTGAGGAGTTGTAGTAGACTCAACAGTTTCTGCTACCAAACTGTGTTCAGGATCAAAAGAATGCTAACAGAATGTCCAGACTAACAAGTCAGAGGTGGTTATGCTCAATCCTTATAATGCATTGGTGAGGCCTCATCTGGATTACCTGTGTGCAGTTTTGGTCTCCTGGCTAAAAAAAAAAAAGACATAGTAGCACTTCAAAATCCAGAGAAGAACGACTAGGCTGATTCCAGTGCTACAGGGGATGAATTATGAGGGAAAGATTAGCCTTTTTGATTCTGTGCCTTTTCAGTCAATGTGTCAGTTTAAGCAAAAGAAGATTATGAAGGTAATTAGTACAGCGGATCATTATTTTAAAATTAGTTTATCAAGAACACGACACAGTTGGAAACTTAAGGGTAAATGTCATGCAAGCATTAGGATGTTTTTCTTTACTCAGAGAACTATAGACACATGGAATAAGCTACTAAGCAGTGTTGTAGACAGTACCACTTTAGGGACTTTTAAAATTAGACTTGATGTTCTTTTTTTTAGAAGAATTAAATGGATAGGACTGGTGAGCTTTCTTGGGCTGAGTTGCCTGTTCTTATCTAGATTGTTCTTAAAAAAAAAAAAAAAAAAAAAAAAACCATCACTTTTGGCTAAAGAAATCCAATTCATCAACACATATACAATATTTCAGATTTGTGCATCAGTTGTTTATCACTCCCCATAAGTGGTTTGCTGTGTGCCTTTCAAATATTTCTTTTTGTTACATTTGCTCTTCTACACCCCTATGTATCTATTTACGTGTGTCCTGGGGATGTCCTAAGGTTTTAGCCTTCTGGTAAGCAGTTTTGGAGTTTCTTTCTTCTGTCCTCTCCTATAATATCCCGTTTATTTCAAGTTTTCCTTTGTTTACATCTTTCTGCTCTTTCACTTTACTCTTTTCAGCAGAGATTGTTCTGTTTGAGCATAACCACTGTAAAGTTAGCTCCATCAGCTTTATCCTTTTACTTCTGGAAATCCTCTTGCTACAACCATACACTTCTTGTGCTGTCTACTTCTTAATTTAATGGTGCAACTGGCTCAGCTATTTCTAAGTGGCAATCATATGTACAACTTGTTCAAACTCACCTGGATGGGAGCTTTATTTAATGGCCACATAGTTTCTCCTGTGCGCAATGTGCCTTTCTCACTTCCTTGATTAACTTGTACTATTTGGGGCTCTGGGGTGTGGTGGGAGTTTATATTGTATGGACATTTTTGTAGTTACAGTTGACTTACTGTAGCTTGTAGTTACAAACTTAACATAAAAACATGAATACAAAAAATAATTGTCATGCATTTCATGAGAGATTTTTATTTCAGTTTACATTATATTTAACTGTCAGTGTGAAGGCTTGTTAAGGTGCGCATATGTGAATAGATCTAGATATTCCGTTGACAGTATTCTGTCTTGAAGTAGCAAGATATGTCATACTATAATACACCACCAATCTAACATTTTACGAATATTAAGTTTATATTATATGAATATTAACTAAGCATGTATTAGATTATACTTGGTCAGTCCTTTTTTTAAATATTGTATAATTTTCATTATAGTTTTTGTACTATTTTATGTACACTGCTTGCAGCATATTTGTTTTTTCTTCTTTCTTCAAATGTAGGTTTCATCAATGAAATGTGGTGTTCTTCCCATCTCCCAAGAGTCGCTCATTCTAGGTGATATTGCTTACTACAACTACCAAGGCTGTCTTGATGAACAGAGTGAGCGAATAGAACTCCAGAAAGCTTTGGGTCCATCTTGCAAGGTATGTTTGTGTATAAATGTGTTTATCATTATGTTTGTATTTTAACAATTCATCTTGTCATTTCTTCACATGAAGCCAAGGACCAATATTACTGTATCTGTACCAGTAGTAAGGTATTTACAAATGACCAAGGTCAGCCCCTTCTAGCTAGTATGAACCAAGATAAAGACAGCAACACATCCTTAATGTTGCATAATTAGAATTAACAATGGCACTGCCTCTAGTTACAGTTACGGCTGTGCAGCTCTTTGTGACTGGGTTTAAATCCTAAACCTTCACTGTCTGTCGCAGTGATTCTTAAGCTTTTTTGAGTCACAGACCCCTTTAAGAATCTGATTAAAGCTGTGGACACTCTTCCCCAGAAATATTCACATAAACACAACTTTGCATCCAATGAATATAATGTACTTTATTTATCAAGATTTGACTGTCTCATACATATATGACACATACAAAGTATTATTAAACTTTAAAGTAAAAATCTAAAAAAAAAAAAAAACCTCCTTTTTTATGCAAAAAGTAATGGCCACTCATTATAATTATGAAATACAATCCTCTTGTGCAAATTAAAATACTACTACTACTATGTTTTCTACTACTACTACATCATCTACTCTAAATCAACAGTACCAGGCTGTATAGTGAATGTAAATGTTAATTTTTATCTGACCCTCATGGACCCCTGAAACCCATCCATGGACCCCCTAGGGGTCAACGGACTTCAGGTTAAAGAACCCTTGGTCTGTCTGGATTTTACATGCTGTTCCTGTTTCTCTGTCTGTTTTCCACCTTATGCTCAATTTTACTTTTTATACCCTAATGACTGGTGCATTAGGTTAATTGCTGCCTCTAAATTATCCTGGTTTAATAGAATTTTCATCGTGCACATAAGTGTGCCTGCAGTAGCCTAGTACACTATTCATGGTTGACTTCTGCCTTGTATTTGATGCTGCTGAGGTCAATATCTGTAGCTCATCTAGACAGTGAACTGAGCTAATTGACTTCAGGAAAGGGATAAATACATTTTTAAAATATTTCTTTATTGTAAGTTAGATATTTTACAATATGCTACACTGTATCTTAAATGTGAATCTGTTGCAAGTTAAAAAGAACTATACATTTTGTTATTTATCACTCAAGTGTGGTTCAATGTAACAGTTATTGCCTAAAGCTTCAGTTTGTGAATTTTAAAAAAACTTGCAGGTAGGCAGGTATCCACAAATCGTTTGTGTGCTGTTCAGATGCAAATTGGTCAAGACTAAAGATTTTGATTTGCTTTGAACGTATTGCTGTAGTGCTTACAGATACAAACGTTTCAATACTTTAGTATCAACCTTGCTTGGGTTTTACACATAACTTGGTCTTGGATATTTCTAGAAATATTTACTGGCTAAACATATCAAGCTGGTGGTGGCCCTTTTGATTAGCACATCCATCCATCCATCCATCCTCTTCCGCTTATCCGAGGTCTGGTCGCGGGGGCAGCAGCTTGAGTAGAGATGCCCAGACTTCCCTCTCCCCGGCCACTTCTTCTAGCTCTTCCGGGGGAATCCCAAGGCGTTCCCAGGCCAGCCGAGAGACATAGTCCCTCCAGCGTGTCCTGGGTCTTCCCCTGGGCCTCCTTCCGGTTAGCCGTGCCCGGAACACCTCACCAGGGAGGCGTCCAGGAGGCATCCTGATCAGATGCCTGAGCCACCTCATCTGACTCCTCTCGATGCGGAGGAGCAGCGGCTCTACTCTGAGCCCCTCCCAGATGACTGAGCTTCTCACCCTATCCTTAAGAGAAAGCCCAGACACCCTACGGAGGAAACTCATTTCAGCCGCTTTTATTCGCGATCTCATTCTTTCGGTCACTACCCATAGCTCATGACCATAGGTGAGGGTAGGAACATAGATCGACTGGTAAATTGAGAGCTTCGCCTAACGGCTCAGCTCCGTTTTCACCACGACAGACCGATGCAGAGCCCGCATCACTGCGGACGCCGCACCGATCCGCCTGTCGATCTCACGCTCCATTCTTCCCTCACTCTTGAACAAGATCCCGAGATACTTGAACTCCTCCACTTGGGGCAGGATGTCGCTACCAACCCTGAGAGGGCACTCCACCCTTTTCCGGCTGAGGACCATGGTTTCGGATTTGGAGGTGCTGATTCCCATCCCAGCCGCTTCACACTCAGCTGCGAACCGATCCAGAGAGAGCTGAAGATCACAGCCTGATGAAGCAAACAGGACAACATCATCTGCAAAAAGCAGTGACTCAATCCTGAGTCCACCAAACCGGACCCCCTCAACGCCTTGGCTGTGCCTAGAAATTCTGTCCATAAAAGTTATGACCAGAATTGGTGACAAAGGGCAGCCCTGGCGGAGTCCAACTCACACTGGAAACGGGTTCGACTTACTGCTGGCAATGCGGACCGAGCTCTGGCACCGATCCTACAGGGACTGAACAGCCCTTATCAGGGGGTCCGGTACCCCATACTCTCTGAGTACCCCCCCCCCCCACAGGATTCCCTGAGGGACACGGTCGAATGCCTTTTCCAAGTCCACAAAACACATGTAGACTTGTTGGGCAAACTCCCATGCACCCTCCAGGACCCTGCTAAGGGTGTAGAGCTGGTCCACTGTTCTGCGACCAGGACGAAAACCACACTGTTCCTCCTGAATCCGAAGCTCGACTATCCGACGGACCCTACTCTCCAGAATCCCCGAATAGGCTTTTCCAGGGAGGCTGAGGAGTATGATCCCTCTGTAGTTGGAACACACCCTCCGGTCCCCCTTCTTAAAGAGGGGGACCACCACCCCGGTCTGCCAATCTAGAGGCACTGTCCCTGATGTCCATGCAGTGTTGCAGAGAGGTGTCATCCAAGACAGCCCTACAACATCCAGAGCCTTGAGGAACTCCGGGCGTATCTCATCCACCCCCGGGCCCTGCCACCAAGGAGTTTTTTGACCACCTCGGTGACCTCAGTCCCAGAGATGGGGGAGCCCACCTCCAAGTCCCCAGGCTCTGCTTCCTCATTGGAAGGCATGTTAGTGGGATTGAGGAAGTCTTTGAAGTACTCCCCCCACCGACCCACAACGTCCCGAGTCGAGGTCAGCAGTGCACCATCCCCACCATATACAGTGTTGACTCTGCACTGCTTCCCCCTCCTGAGACGCCGGATGGTGGACCAGAATCTCCTCAAAGTCGTTCTCCATGGCCTCCCCAAACTCCTCCCACACTCGAGTTTTTGCCTCAGCAACCACCAAAGTCACATTCCGCTTGGCCTGCCGGTACCTATCAGCTGCCTCCAGAGTCCCACTGGACAAAAGGGTCCTGTAGGACTTCTTCTTCAGCTTGACGGTATCCCTCACCGCCGGTGTCCACCAACGGGTTCGGGGATTGTCGCCACGACAGGCACTGACCACCTTACGGCCACAGCTCCGGTCAGCCGCCTCAACAATAGAGGCACGGAACATGGCCCATTCGGACTCAATGTCCCCCACCTCCCTCAGGATGTGGTCGAAGTTCTGCCGGAGGTGGGAGTTGAAGCTACTTCTGACAGGGGGCTCTGCCAGACGTTCCCAGCAGACCCTCACAACACGTTTGGGCCTACCAGGCCTGACCGGCATCCTCCCCCACCATCGAAGCCAACTCACCACCAGGTGGTGATCAGTTGACAGCTCCGCCCCTCTCTTCACCCGAATGTCCAAGTCATGTGGCCGCAAGTCCGACGACACGACCACAAAGTCGATCATCGAGGCCTAGGGTGTCCTGGTGCCAAGTGCACATATGAACACCCTTATGCTTGAACATGGTGTTCGTTATGGACAATCCGTGACGAGCACAGGTCCAATAACAAAACACCACTCGGGTTCAGATCGGGGGGGGGCCATTCCTCCCAATCACGCCCTTCCAGGTCTCACTGTCATTGCCCACGTGAGCATTGAAGTCTCCCAGCAGTGTGAAGGAGTCCCCAGAAGGTAACTCCTGAGACGCCGGACGGTGGACCAGAATCTTGACTGGCTCTTGGGATGTGATTAGCACAGGCTAGCTCAATTTAAGCAGAATGAGAGACTAAAGTCAAATAATCTAACAACTAAGTGCAAAACCAAAAGGAGGATGCACAACTCACAGCTTGTAATGGCTTCTCCTGGAGGTAATAAGTCCAGTCTGTAAAACAGTCAGTTTCTTTATTTTCAAGAAGAACCACAAAAGTGATGTTGTACTGGGCAAGGAATACAAGCAGCAGACATTAGAAGACTATTCTTGGCAAGTGTTACAACCTTCGATACAAGTAAGGCACTTCTTCAGTGCTACAAAATATAATTCAGCAGGGTAGGACCCATGCCAAAAGGCTAACAAATTGTTGCAGTGGTTCCTAGTCGAACATGGCAATAATTTCACATTAATGCCAAAACAAGTATTTTGGAGAAGACATACATCACCTGCTAATTCGCTTCAAGCAACGGACACTTAATAATCAACAATGGGCCATTATATCAGAGTTACACTTTCAGTACTAGTTGTGCCCATCCTTTAGCACTTTGAAATCAAATGTGAGACCAACTAATTATTAGGCAAATGTTACCAGTTAAATTGCTACTTGGTGTTTGTTTCCACTAATTTTGTTAGAAGATCGTAAAACAGACAAAACTGACAAGTACAGATTCAAAGTCTGATATTGTTGTTTCTTATTTCTAGGTGCTTGTATTGCGAAACCATGGCGTGCTAGCTCTTGGAGAGTGTATTGAGGAAGCTTTTCATTACACTTACACCATCCAATTATCCTGTGAGATTCAGGTGAGAACTAGAACTTGGAAAAATTGTGTCATTTGCTTTAATTTATGTTTATTTTGTTTAATTTACATAAAATATTTATGTTTTTGCAAGCAATAACCACCAGTATTTTTTTCCTCAGTTTTGCAATACCTTATTTTGAGACATGATGCTGGATTTGTAATAAGAGTAGTTGACCTACTTTTTTGCAATTATTGGTGTGTTTCCCCATAACATGTCATCTCAGATCTCCAGTTTTATTGGTTAGCTCAATTAATTGGTTAACATCCTGTCATTGATCAACCTGATTCTACTTTACCTTGATAAGTCATAAAAGTAAATCAGTTTCTGTACACTGTGTGTACTTTTCAGCGTGGAGATTTTCTTTCAAGAAACTTAAATTGGTTAATAATGTTACTTTATTTCAATTATCATGAAACTGATTTATTTTAATCTCTTACACATTTGTGGTTTTAAAAGAAGAAAAACAATTTTGTGGATTTACAAACTATTCCTTCTTTGCCACCAGTCTGTTGCAGGTTTTATAAAACTGCTGCTCCTGTACCATTTACTTGTGAATAAAACCATATACTAATGTAACTCCTCCACTTCAGGCAGTTGCTGAATACCTTCCCCCTTTGAACAAGTCAGGTACAGGGTTTGAATGGCCTCGGAGAAACAGCCCTCAGAAACCATATTCTAATAGCACCTTTCTCAACATACACAGTCATAAGCTTTTTTCCAAGTCCATAAACCAATGTAGACAAGATAGCAAACTCTGATAACCCTTCACATATGTGTTTAAGGACAAAGAGTTGGTCCATTATTCCATGGCCTGTATGGAAACCACATTGCCCCTTTGGAATATGATCTTTAACCTACTAGATGAAGTTTCCATTTGGCATAATCTTCCCAGGGAGGTGGAGAAGGGTGACCCCCCTGTAATTTACATGTACTTTCTTGTTCCCCTTTTTTAAAGGATATCCAACATACCAGTCCCAGGAGGCTGCTTTTAGTTTCCTCACAGTCTTAAAGAAATGTGAAAGTCAAAATATTATCAGGTGCTTTCAGTGTTTCTGTCACACTATGGATCTTTTTAATCATTTGAGTCACAAAGATGGACCCAATGCCAATCAATGTCTATGGCACTGCCTCCCCTGAGGAGGGCATATCCTCTGGATTCCTCAAAATACTCTTTCCACCTCCCAGTGATATCCACATTTGTGGTCATTATTTTCCCACCATTGCTGAAAACAGCCTGAGTAACATCTTGTCTACTCTTCTTGTGTCATTAACACTAAAATTATCAAAGCCTACGAAAGAATTTGTAATCCCGGCCCACCTTAAATCCGTTCGTACCTCTCCATCAGCGTCTTTTGTGTTGTAAATGTGTCGATAAACGCAAGCAGCCTACTATCCCATCCTCCCACCAACGCAGAAAGGGCAGAAAGTTCTCTCAGCTTAAGTCTGTTTATCGGCGTGTGAGTTGCCTAGACTTGTAAAGGGTAAATAATATATCGTTATTTGGAATACATGCATTTCATGTGTGTTCCGTGTCTACAACAATCTATGCAAACACATTGTTAAAACAAACGTTTTTCATTTTTTAATAATAATTGACAAAATGTACACAAAGTGTATAATGTGTGAAGCCTGAAGTCCAAATATCAAATAAACACTTTCACAAAACGTACAAATATAACAAAACAAGTGCGCTTTTATTCAAGAAATATCAAAATACCTGTGCTTCGCAGTGGCGAAGTACTGCTTTAAAATTTTTAGAAGAAAAAGAAGAAAAGTAAACCTTTTTAAACTGAGGGAAAATATATCAGTAATTATTTGTTAAGGATCTCTTTGTATACCACGTTGTCAGTTCAGCCCTCCAGTTGTAATATGACCAAGCTGTGCGCTGAGCTTACTCTTGAGCATGCAACGAATAGTTGGCCATGTGAAAAGCAATCTTGCCTCAAATCAGTGCCAACCTTTTGTAGGGTCTGTCCCTGAGACTTATTGTCATTGCGAAGCAGAGCCTTACTGGAAATTGGAGGCCTTTGAATTGAAATGGGTTTTATCGATAACTTCGCATTAGGCTTTTGAGAGTTTGAACATTCATAAACATCAAAGTGTCCACTAATCAAGTCATCACCTGTGAATCTAAGATGTTTAAGAGGCATTGGCGGTTGTCCAAAGGTGTAAAATATGTGGCCATTTCGGTACACTTGAAAGCGACAACCGAACAATTCAGCAGCAGCCATCAACTCACATGCAGAACTATAGGTGAAGGGCTTAAGCATTTCACTCTTATAGTGCTCCTGTGTAGTATAATTATCTCCTGTACCGTCACCATTCCACACCTTGAACCTGTACCAGTCATTCAATACATAAGACACAATGTTCTTTCGGATATCAAGAGTGAGCCTGATATGGCCATGCAATATGTAACACAGAGAATGGAAAAGGCAGTCGCCATCTCCGGGCCTGGAAACCACTCGGTAAGTGACAGTTCTTTGATCGATGGTGATCACTTCGATAGACATGTTAATGGGGGTACGGTTGGAATGATAAAGGAAATGGGTACCTGAACAATGTAAACTAAGTCTAAAATATCTACAGAATAACTATAATCGTAATAAACAGCGGAGAAACCGTTGATTAAATAAAAAGGCTGCAGTTATCAGCGGGGAGACGTGAATACCGTGGCAAAGCAAGGAAGGGAATGAAGAGACCGGAGTGACGGAAGGCCTTATATAGGCAGGCAGCCAACTATGTGGGAGGCGTGAGGATGGGGGACCCAACGGCGCCTCACACGGCGTACATAAATAAAATTCAGTTAGCGTTGGGAACCCACATACCAAATTTCTTGAAGATGGGCCCATAAGTAACAAAGACCGTTGGAAAGTCCAATATGGTGGCTGACAGTGGCGTCATACCACCAAAATAAGTATGTACATCAGTTTCGGTTAGCGCAGGGAAGCCGTCTACCAAATTTTGTGAAGATGGGGCCATAAATAAGAAAGTTTAACATGGCGGACATTGTCGACCGTTACGCGTATAATTTTGAAATGAAACCTGCTTAACTTTTGTAAGTAAGCTGTAAGGAATGAGCCTGCCAAATTTCAGCCTTCTACCTACACGGGAATTTGGAGAATTAGTGATGAGTGAGTCAGTTAGGGCTTTGCGTTTTATTAGTATAGATGTAACTGCAGAAAAAGAACTCGCGTTAGTGTGCGACATTAACACACCCTTAATACGACCGCTTTGTGGAACAGCAGTAAGAACTGCTGCCTCGTAATCAAGACGTTCATGGTTCGATACCAGATGCCTCAGTTTTGAGTAGTGAGCTGTTCTTATTCTTACTATTATAGAATAAAAACATACATTTGATTCGAGAAAGATTTTCCGAGACTAAGCTTATAAAGCTTATAAAACTGTTTCTGGACAAAGCAGAACTGTAACAACAGTAATAAATAAATCAAGATAAATAACATTCGATCTGGCTTTTATATAAGTAACATATATGTGGTTTTCGTATAAAGACGATCACAAAACATAACCAGAAATAGAACTTTGCACAATACGTTGGAGAGCTCTGTAATCCGTGCTCTTTCGTTGAAGGACAGGTGTGGGGCAGACTGGCAGGATGATGCCGGACCTGTTGCTGCATCCAAACGGTGCCGTCTTTCGCCTTTACGCCTGGTGCAGCTGCGTTCTTCTTATATGTGAGTGGACGTTTCTTGAGGGGAGGGCTTCTGTTCTTTTTCTCCGATGCAGAACCCTCGTCCTCATCTGAGTTCACCTCTGCTATATATAGCACATCTTTATTTGAAAACAGCAGTGTAAGATCGGAGTGAAAGTGACTGAGGGAATAAAGCTGAAGAAAAAAAAAAAAGTTAACCTTTACAAGTACCATAAATTTACACCAGCTGTTACAGACTCAAATCAAATGTATGTTTTTATTCTATAATAGTAACAATAAGAGCCGCTCACTACTCAAAACGGAGGCGTCCAGTATCAAACCACGAACATCTTCATTACGAGGCAGCAGTTCTTACCGCTGCACCACCAAAGCTGTTGTATTAAGGGTGTGTCAATGTCATACCCTAATGTGAATTCTTTTTCTGCAGTTACATTCTTGAATAAAAGCGCACTTGTTTTGTTATACTTGTACCTTTTGTGAAAGTGTTTATTTGTTATTTGGACTTCAGGGTTCACACATTAAACACTTCATGTGTACATTTTGTCAATTATTACTAAAACATGAAAAAGGTTTGTTTTAACAATGTGTTTACCTACATTGTTGTACACATGGAACACACATGAAATGCATGTACAGTAATCCCTCGCTACTTCGCGGTTCACTTTTCGCGGATTCACGACTTTGCGGATTTTATATGTAAGCATATCTAAATATATAACGCGGATTTTTCGCTGCTTTGCGGGTTTCTGCGAACAATGGGTCTTTTTACTTCTGGTATTTGCTTCCTCAGTTGGTTTGCCCAGTTGATTTCATACAAGAGATGCTATTGGCGGATGGCCGAGAAGCTACCCAATCAGAGCACGCAGTTAAGTTCCTGTGTGCTGCTGATTGGCTCAGCGACGGAGTGCTGCATTAACCAGGAAGTCTCATCTCACTCATTCAGCATTAATGTGCTCTTGCTACTGCATTCAGGAGATTATCACCTTCATCGTCATCATTTTTACTGCGCAGCATATTCATCATCACGTCATATATAGCTACGTGTACTTTGCTATACAGTAAGTGTAAACTTATCTACCGATTTCATATTGCTTAGCAGTTGTCCCTGTTATTAATAGAGTAAAGGGTGGGTTGTAAACAATACAGGGAGGGTTTAAAAACGTCCAAATACACGTTAAATAATTAAATAATTAATGGTGTACCCACTTCGCGGAAATTCAGTTATCGCGGTCGGCCTTGGAACCTATCTCCCGCGATAAGTGAAGGATTACTGTATTCCAGATATCAATATATTATTTACCCAATACAACTCTAGGCAACTCATACGCAGGTAAACAGACTTGAGCTGAGAAAACTTTCTACGTTGGTGGGGGATGGGATATCAGGCTGCTTGTGCTTATCGACACATTTACAACACAAAAGACACTAACGGGGAGGTGCGAAAAGAATTAAGGTGGGCCGGGATTACGAGTTGTGTCATAGGCCTTGGTAATTCTATTGTTAAATGATGTGCAGAACCCAACTGAGGCCACCCAAAAGTAATTCTGAATGGCCTCACCAACACCCATCCACATGATGGCATTTGATTTGGTCACTGCCTAGGCTGTTTTCTTTTGTTTTACAGTTCTGCTAATATTGCAAGGATGGCCTCTTTATTCAACTTGACAGCTTCTTCAGATGCATTTTGTCCACAGGTACTTGTAGCTGTCTCCACTCTCTCTTTCCCTGATTCTCTTACAATTGAGGAGAAGCTCCTCTGAAGGTAGGAGTTAAACTCAAGTCATTCCCAACACACTCTCAATACTTTTTTTTTTTTTTTTTTTGAGTGCTCCAACCTTTTGATCCAGCTCGTTACTATAGGATGATTATGTGATGGCTCACTACTTCTCTTTACTCATGTGTCCTGAACTTGCTGCCTCAGATCAGATGACATGACAACAAAGTTGATTGTTGATCTTTCACCCAAGCTATTCTGGTCACAGCAATCTAATAATTTACAATTTGGGTTCAGATCAGGTAGGCCGCTTTCCGAAATACACCCCTTCAGGTATTTCTGTAACTCCCAATTGGAGCATTAAAGTCTCCCAGCAGTACAGCGTATTCATTACATGGTCCCATTTTAAGCACTCAATCCAATTTCTCTCAAAGGCTGTATAGATGTAGTACATACAAACAAACAAGTCAAAAGTCTTTCTCTTCCTGCAAGCTGAACAAATTCCAAATGGAAAGCACCTAGCTAGGTGCTTATGAATATCTCTATATGCACTCCCTCTGTTGTAGACAAGGCTTCCTTTGGCTTAATAAGAATGTTCATGTTGCCGAGTTATGTATTTTTCTTTACATGGCACATCTTGTGTTATTTTGCCCTTTTCTGAAAAATAAATTCTGAAAATAAGAGTGTCTAATAAGTCAACACATGCTGAAAACTCTGTATTTTTGCTTTTTGTTTTATACAATTTTAAAACAATGCAAATTCATATCTTACTAGTTGCATAAAGTTTGTTCCTCACTCATCATATTACTATGTTTTTTTATTTACTGTATTAGGAATTTATAGTAGTATTTTTATATTTAACATAAGTTTCATGATATGAGGTAATTTTATATGCAATATTCAGAACATAATGCATTTTCATAGTTGCATAAATCAAAATGGTTTTATCTGCCTTCCTCAAAAGGTGAATGCACTGTCATGTGCTGGGGGTGTTGAAAATCTTATAATCTTAGACCAGGAGAAATTGAGGCCGTTTACAGAAGGGGTTGCACTTGCTGGAGTCAATATGGGAAGTCCACAGAAATGGAAACCAGGTGAACTGGAGTTTGAATCATTAATGAGGATGTTAGATAACTTGGTAAGTATGCCTGAGTAAAAGGGTTTTATATTTTGACCATCAAATTCTCTTCTCAGTGAATTTGTATGCTTTTCCCCAAGTCCACAAACTAATGTTTATAATGTAGAAACTCTTGCAAGTGAAGTGAGATATGGACAATACTGTTGCAATATATTTTACATATTTCAAATTTTAGTTTTTCTTAATTTTTTTTTTTTTTTTTACACAAATGAGCCAAGTAAATTGATGTATCTGACAGCTGTAGAATACATAGCTTAAGTAAGCTATTCAAGGTAAAATACATTATATTGCAGAATTAACTGAATGTGTAGTATTAAAGATGGTGACCTTACATCCTCTGCTTTCAGTATATTTCTTTACAGATGCCTTTATATAAATGTCACCTGCTCCTTTCTTAATTGTTTTTATTTTCTTATTAATCCATTATTTAAGAAAGTGTTTATAATCCACTAAAGGAACCCAGACAGTGATATTAAGCCACTAAGATAAAATCCATTGTATTTTTCACTTAGTAATGTATATTTTTTAATTTACAGATAGCATGTTTTTGTTTGATTTCAGGTGGTATTCTTTATTAGGATTTGTTTTGTGTTCTGTATAGGGATATAGGACAGGATATGCGTATAGACATCCTATTATTCGAGAGAAACCAAGATACAAGAGTGATGTAGAAATCCCTGCAACAGTCACTGCCTTCACATTTGATGAAAATGACACAGCTCCCCGTTCTCCTATCAAATACCTAGCACAGAAACAGCAGCGTGAAAAAACAAGATGGCTTAACTCACCAAATACCTACATGAAAGTCAATGTACCAGAGGAGTCCCTCAATGGTGAAAGCAGTCCCAGAACTAAAATAACTGTGAGTATTTTTTTTAATTTACCAATAGAATTTGTTTAACTGTAAATGTAAAATAAATTGTATAAGGCGAAATAAAGAACAATAAATGTTGAAATGAAATTGCTAATGTGGATTTTAAAAAGGTGTTTTTATGTGTCATCTCTGAAATAATTCCCTGACAGTTATCTTTATAAGGCCATAATAAAGTGAACTTGTAACTTAAATGGAGTAATTATCAAGTAGTTAGTGCAATTTCTTACATTGTGAAAAAGAGTGTAGTATTGGGTCATTTCAGTTGTGTGAAACTGGGCATAAGGTTGTAATATAGCAAAAGAAACTGTATCCAAGTCATCACTGAAGATCACTATTCTATCCAAAATAATAAAGAGGATGAGGGTTTGTTGAAGTACCAAAGCCTAATTAACACTAGAATTAGCAGAGCCTACGAAAAAACTCGCAGATCCGTCCCACCTTTAAATCACTTCTTAAATCCGTTCGTACCTCTCTGCCATCGTCTTTTGTCTTTTAAAAGTGCAGATAAAGAGGAGCTGCAACCAGCCAGCTATTCCATCCCCCCGCTGACTTAGAACGTGCACGAACTTCTCCCAGCTCATGCCTTGATTGATTATCTGGGAGTGAAGGGGAGTTTTAGAGTGGAAATAATAGATCGTTATTTGGAACACACGCATTTCGTGTGTGTTGCGTTTCTACAGTAATCTATGTAAACACATTTGTAAAACAGAAACATTTTTCATATTCTAGTAATAAATGACAAAATGTAGGTATAAACTATATAATGTATGAAACCTGAAGTCCAAATATCAAAGAAACACTTTCACAAAAGGTACAAATATAACAGAACAAGTGCGCTTTTATTCAAAAATATAACTGCAGAAAAAAGCCGCCTTAGTGTGCGACATTGACACTCGCTTACTATGATTGCCACCGTGGCGCAACAGTATCAGCTGCTGACTGGGAATCAAAAGGTCACAAGTTCGATCCTGCACGACTCCCTTTTGAGAAGTGAACTGCTCTTATTTTTACCATTTTAGAATAAAAAGATACATTTGATTTCAGTCTGTAACAGCCGGTGTAATTTATAATACTTGTAAAGGTTAGCTTTGGTTTTTTTTTTTTAAATTCACTTTTCATTCTCTCAGTCGCGTTCAGGATCCTTTCTTACCCCATCTGACACTGCTGTTTTCACATAAAGACGCACTATAGCTCTGCAGTGTATCACGATACATACTACCGCTATCATCCTTAACCCCCCCCCACACCCCCCTCCCCGGGATCTGACACACAAACGCTGATGAATCTGCCTTCTTCGTATCTCACCGTCACTTGATTTTCTTTTTATTCGGTTTTATTGAGTGTTCCTGCTCTTGCTGAATTGGTATACACCTTATGGTCTATACTGTCAAAAAAAAAACAAAAAAAAAACAGAAACATAGTTATATATGATATTTGGAATTATTCGTTTTATGACCTGTATAGTACATTTCGAAAAACTTCATGGCACTGATGCAACATTATTCATATTATTTATATTCATTCGCATAACATCTTGCAGTTTGTAATCAGTGACTGCGTGTTTTTTTTTCCCCCCGATCTTGGCAGTCCCCACATGTTGCTGTTTGCTGTTTATTTTGTACTCCAGGACATGCAGAGGAAAGCATAGTAAAGAGCAGTAACTTCAGCGCTATATGCAATCGTCAGACACTCCCCATCTGACACTGCTGTTTTCACATAAAGACGCACTATAGCTCTGCAGTGTACTTGTAACTGTTAAGATTTGAATTTGATGATTGCATATAGCGCTGTCTTACAGTGTGCGCAAGAACATGCAGGTGGTCAGTTGCTGTGTGCTACAACATGCTGGCGGTGATCAACTCACATTTTAAAAAAAGAAAGAGACAAATATATGTGATGTTTTGAAGAAACCATTTTATGACGCGAATAGTACCAATTATAAAACATCGTTGAAGTAATGCAATATTATTTGAAAACGAACAGCGTCAGATCAGGTGTGAATTTATACTGCAGCTGTTACTTAGAGTCAGATCAGAAGCTGAATAAGCTCCTGTTCTGACTCTAAGTAAAAAAGCATGAATTAATCAATAGAAATAACCGTGATCGACATTTTAAACTTAACGATTTACAGTGCATACCAATTTATAAATTTTATGTCCATTTGAGATTACAAAGAAAGGAATCGAACTCGGGTCTCTGAGGCACGGCAGGGCTGCTGCGCTATGAGTCAGCAAATTTTAGCGTTACGGCACGGAAGGTGTTGTATCATCCTTGAACCTTTTGTGAAAGTGTTTATTTGATGTTTGGACTTCATGCTTCACACATTCTATAGTTTATGCCTACATTTTGTAGCATTTATTACTAAAATATGAAAAAGTTTTTGTTTTAACTATGTGTTTACACAGATTACTGTAGAAATGGAACACACATGAAATGCATGTGTTCCAAATAATGATCTATTATTTCCACTCTAAAACTCCAACAGTTCAGTCACTCCCAGATAATCAAACAAGGCATGAGCTGGGAAAACTTAGTGAACGTTTTGCGACGGTGGGGGATGGAATAGCCGGCTGCTTGCTGCTCGTCTTAATCGGCATATTTAGAAGACAAAAGAGAGGTCAGAACGGTTTTAAGGTGGGCCGGATCTACGAGTTTTTTCGTTGACTCTGGTAATTCTAGTGTTAAAACAAATTCCAAAGTGTTTTGTTTTGGTTTTTATGAACTGTTTTTAAGACTTTGCTGTGAATTTGAAATAACTTCTCTGCTATAGGTAAAAGGGATGTGTGACGATACAGGTTCTGCTCCATGCTCCCGTCTCTCTTTAGGGAGCCTCTTAAACCCAACACTGTCTATAATGTAGCCGGATGAGCTGGACAATGAGTACACCAAACAAAGCAAGGGGAAGGTGCAAAGTGCAAACAGTGCTTTTATTAAAAACAATGAAAACCAAAAAGTGTCCAAAACAATAGTGCAGTGCTCAAAATTAAAAACACTGTGAAAATTTGGAGGTTAAAATCCCAATAAATCACTCCATTTAAAACCGAGATTAAAATACTGGCTGGAAGCAGACCCTTCTTTAAAATCCCAATGCTTTCTTCTTTTAACTGGCGGCTCCCCTGCTTCTCCCATACAGGGCCTGCAACAGGGGAGTTGCCCTACCTGCAGGTGCACCTGACTTTCCTTCTGGTCCGGTAGCCTTCCAACCCCTGGCTCCATATGGCTAATCCGGTGGACCGAGACTCTGGTTCCGCTGTGACCAGGGTGCTCATGCTGAGGCTTCAACCTCCCAAGCCTTCACGACTTCCGCTACCTTTCACGGCGAGTTGTCAACAATCCTGGTCACTCCTGCTCCTCTGAAAAACTCAGAAGGAGTGACCAAATCCATCCACCCCCGTGTGCTGGCCAAACACCCCGCTAAGGCTCACTTCTCAGCTGCCTGCAACCACCAGCAAGCCTGCTCATCCTGCTCATTCGCTCACTCACACCCACACCGCCTCTCAGCCTCCAACTTCCTCTTCCTCTAACCTACGCTCTCTTTTCCAAACTTTTTTCCCCTGCCCACTCGCGCCCCTACTATTTTTATAATGGGGACGTGGCACAGGTGTGGCGATTAACAGCTCCCGACATCAATTACGGACATGGGAGATCCCACACCTGTGCACTTCAATGCAGAAACGCCCAAGACCGTATCGCGCCCAGGAACCGTTCCGGCCACACTACCATACCCCCTCTTTAAGCCACAGCGATAATTTATTTAAAAATTGGCCTTTCCTTCTCAGCCGCGGACCCGCTACAGTCATGGCCGAAATTATCGGCACCCCTGGAATTTTCCTTGAAAATGTATCATTTCTCCTAGAAAATTGTTGCAATTACAAATGTTTTGGTATACACATGTTTATTTCCTTTATGTGCATTGGAACAACACAAAAAACAGAGGAAAAAAAGCCAAATCTGACATCATTTCACACAAAACTCAAAAACCGGGCTGGACAAAATTATTGGCACCCTCTACTTAATATTTGGTTGCACGCCCTTTGGAAAAAATAACTGAAATCAAGCACTTCCTATAACCATCAACAAGCTTGTTACACCTCTCAACTGGAATTTCCGACCACTCTTCTTTTGCAAACTGCTCAAGGTTTCTCAGATTTGAAGGGCGCCTTCTCCCAACAGCAATTTTGAGATCTCTCCATAAGTGTTCAATTGGATTTAGATCCGGACTCATTGCTGGCCACTTCAGAACTCTCCAGCGCTTTGTCTTCAACCATTTCTGAGTGCTTTTAGAGGTATGTTTGTGGTCATTGTCCTGCTGGAACACCCATGACCTCTGACGAAGACCCAGCTTTTCCATTTTCTGTAAACAGTAGAATGATGAGCTTTACCAAAAAGCTCTACCTTGGTCTCATTTGTCCACAAGACACTCGCCCAGAAGGATTTTGGCTTCAAGTACGTTTTGGCAAACTCCAGTTTGGCTTTTTTATGTTTCTGTGCCATAGCGTTTCATTTCGTTCAGATGTCGATGGATAGTTCGAGCTGACACTGTTGCACCCTTAGTCTGCAGAACAGCTTAAATATGTTTTGAAGTTGATTGGGGTTGTTTATCCACCATTCAGACTATCCTTCGTTTGCAGTCTTTTATCAATTTTTCTCTTCCGTCCACGTCCAGGGAGATTAGCTACAGTGCCATGTGTTGTGAATTTCTTGATTATGTTGCGCACAGTGGACAAAGAAACATGAAGATCTCTGGAGATGGACTCTGCTCTTCTTTCTGTTCTCCATGCTTAGTATGGCGCACTCAGACACACAACAGAAAGGTTGAGTCAACTTTTCTCCATTTTACCTGGCTTCAGGTGTGATTGCTATATTGCCAGCACCTGTTTCTTGCCACAGGTGAGTTCAAACGAGCATCATATGCTTGAAATAAAACGATTTACCCACAATTTTGAAAGGGTGCCAATAATTTTGTCTGGACCATTTTTGGAGTTCTGTGTGACATGTCAGATTTGGCTTTTGTTCTCTGTTTTACTGTGTTGTTCCAATGCACATAAAGGAAATAAACATGTGTATACCAAAACATTTGTAATTGCAATAATTTTCTGGGAAAATTCCAGGGGTGCTGATAATTTCGGCCATGACTGTATATCACAGGATGATTTTAGAAACTAATGTATATTACAATACAGTGATCCCTCCTCGATCGCGGGGATTGCGTTCCAGAACCCCCCGCGAAAGCTTTATATTCTCTTAGATATTAGGTAAGACTTGTTGAAATTATGTATGTAAACACACTGTTTATGTACTATACACAAACATACGTATCATATATCATTAAGGAGTTTTATTATTTATTATCCTGCAGCATGACAATGCCAATCTCTGTCCTGTTTCTGACAGTCTGGGGCATTATGGAATGCGTAGAAAACTGAGTAAGCTTTTCCTTTGTTTTGCTGTGACCTCTTTTTAGGCTGACCAGATCAGGCATCAGTCCACCTGGATCTTATTGGGTAAAAGTGCATTTAATGAGTTTTTTTTGTGTTTTGACACTGCACAAGCCATATTTCTGATAAGATGGCTGAAACAATTTAACCCTATGAAGGGACAATAACCTATAACCGATAGTTTTATCATTACCAACATCTGTTGGACTTCTTTTTTCATCGGTGTATAATTCTAACCATACACACACTGCCTGTGTATTTATGAGCTATAATAGTTCAATAAGAAATCCCGTGGCACCAAAATATATGTTATCTTAGTTCTGTTTCAAATTAGACCATTGGTATGACGTCATTTGCATTCAATAAAACCATTTGTTTCACGATTTCACTTTTCACAATTGAAAAACCAAAGAGCATGTTTCAGCACCAGTGGTGAAATGTAGCAGTGAAAGAAAATGACCATAATACAAATGCAGTTGATGATTAGTATTGTATAAGACAAAACTTGCATGTATAGGAAGAATGTTAAAGTAGTGAGATCTCCTAAATGTATCAATTTGTCCAGTGAGAGTTCTGTGAAAATTAATTATCTATTTTGGAAACGCAGCATACTTCACACGAAAGAGTGTATGAACTTTTAACTCTACCTTTTTGCATTCAACCTGGGAAACCATTCTGTCTTGTCACACTGATGACAGCTGCATAGATTTTGTTGGGAAGATTTGGTCATGAATTTTTGCACAAGATTTTACTTTTTCCCCCAAAGACTGTGAATTAAGTTAAATTTGTATTCTCATCAGGTAAGGATCTTATAGTTTGGGAGTAGCTGGACATTATTTCATGTGATATAGTAGTTCAACTCTCCATGCATTCACTTTTCAAACTTACCTATTTTCAGTTCTGGGTTGTGTGGGATGCTGGACCCGTTCCAGCAGAACTTGCTGCATAGCAGAAAAAATCTGGGAATGTACTGTCTATCATAAGGCACATTTCATGAAAATTCCCACATGCACTCCTTACAATTGTATTGCCATTTCAAATGTTTGTTTTATTTTGAAGCTGTATATAATATCTCAGGAATAATGTTGTAAATTGTCGATTTCAAAATTAATTTTGTTAAATAAAATCTGTCTTTTAATTCACAGTAATTAAATATGTAGTAAACATTTCTATCTGACATTCATTGTTGAACATAATTTTTCATTGTCAAAGATATAATATTTTGAGCTGAATATTTCAGTGCCTTAATTTTATTTTTCACTATATTTTATAAGAATTTAGAATAATATTATTTTCTTATATTTTGATGAATCAGTTAATTCTGTATATGTCACATTGTATTACAAGTTGCATTTTGTAATGCATATTTATTACATATGGAGAATTTTATTTAATCAAATAAGCATATTGACCCGGCATATTGTCTGCAATTTAGTAATCTCTGCAACTAATAGATGAATGATATATACATATGACGCTGCATTGATACTTTAAATTTCATCTCAATAACAATTACAGGAAAATGCTGTTCAATTAAATATTTTCATTTTATCTGCAGTGGATGAAGGCAGTTGAATCTTCAAGTACTCCAATCCGAATTGAAGATCCAAACCAGTTTGTTCCACTAAATACAAACCCAAGTGAAGTTTTAGAAAAGAGGAATAAGGTATGTTTTTCTTGCTTTAATGCTAAACAATACTATTTACAGTACATTAACAATTTGTGCATTATGTAACACAATTTAAGCATACAGTGGGTTGAAAAAGTATTTGACCCCCTAGACAAAGTTTAAATTTCCTGTAATATTTTTCTTTGAAAATGCACCTTTAGTTTCATACTGTTTCATATAAATGAGGGCCTTTTGGACAATAACTTTTCACAAAAAAAATCCTGAAAATCAAATGATGCTGCAACGATAAAGAACATAGCAGTGAAATCTGCTGTTGAATGAGTATTCGACCCCTAATAGCTTGGAGTCTATATGATTGTTAATAATGCAATAATGGTAATGAAAACAGGTATAAACAATCAATCAATTAATCCTCTAGCTTGTTGACTGGTCTAGAAGTGATTATTTAGGCCAGTTCTTAGTAACATAACATCTGAGAAATCAGTACAAATGATTATTTGGTGAAACCTGAAAAACTGACAAAAATGAAAACAAGGGAACTTTCTACTGACTTGAGAACCACTATGATTAAGAAGTTTAAAGATGGCAATGGTGCCAAGAAGATTATCAAGCTCCTTAGCCTCAGTGTGTCCACTGTGAAGGCCATCACAGTGGAAGACTCCTGGGAGCATAGTGAACCAGCCCTAGGTCAGGCCACCCTGTTAAAATAACAAAGGAAAGAGAGAAGTCAGAGAAGTAAGAGCAAATCCTGAGGGGATTCTCAGTGACCTGCAAAGTTCTGTCTCTGCAACTGGAGTGGATGTACGCAACACTACAATATCGAAGGTTTTGCATAAAGAGAGGCTGTATGGCAGAGTTGCCAGAAAAAAGCCACTACTGAAAAATTGTCATCTGATAGCTTTGTTAGAATTCGCTAACAGAAATCTTGACAAGAGTCTTGCATTCTGGAGTCGTGTACTTTGGTCTGATGAGACCAAAATTGAACTTTTTGGCCTCAACACAAAGGCGTTTGTCTGGCAGATGGAAGGGACTGCCAATGATCCGGCAAACACCATACCTGCCATCAAGCATGATGGGGAGAGAATCATGCTTTGCGGCTGCTTCTCTAGGGCAAGCACTCGGTCCCTTGTCCATATTGAAGGAAGAATAGATAGTAAGAAGTATATCCAGATTTTGGAAGAAAACCTTCAAACGTCAGCCCTGAAATTGGGACTCGGACAACGCTACTACTTTCAGCAGGACAATGACCCAAAACACTGTGCAAAAGTAACCAAAGCATGGTTTGACATAAAGAAGATCCAGGTCTTGCAGTGGCCTAGCCAGAGTCCGGATCTGAATCCAATTGAAAATTTGTGGCGTGATCTCTAAATTGCAATTCACAAACAAATGCCTTCAAACTTTGCCCAGCTGGAGCAGTTCTGCAAGGAAGAATGGGAAAAATTGCCTCTATCCAGATGTACTAAGCTTGTAGATGGCTATCCAGAGTAATTGCAAGCAGTTATTGCCGCAAAGGGAGCTGCTACCAAGTATTGACTGTGTGTCGTGTGAAGGGGTCCATTACTTTTTCAACAGCATTTTTCACAACATGACTGTCAATTTGCATTTGTTTAGTTCACCAAGCTGTAAATGTTTCAAAATATGTACACATAGAAATAAAAGTTCACTATGATACTCTGCATTTGTGATTTTTATAGGTTGTAATGATATAAGATAGTAATGCGGTGGCTTTCCAGAGGGGGTCGAATACTTTTTCAACCCACTGTATGTGTTGCTGTTACTAGTCAGAAAAGGGTATTCAATTGTACTGAATTTATAAGTTGCCCAAAATGAGCTTAAGGTTGTCATCGGTTTTCTCATAAGGTTTCTTCAGTTATAGTCTTGAATCAGAGTGCACTTGATCTGTTATATTTGTACCTTTTGTGAAAGTGCTTATTTGATATTTGGACTTTGGTCTTCACACATTATACACTTCATGTCAAAATTTTGTCGTTAGTACTAAAACATGGAAAAAGTTTGTCTTTTTTAGGTATGTGTTCAACATTTTTTGCATTTCCTGTCATCCTGCACTTATATAGATCTTTGTAGACACGGAACACACATGAAATGCATGTCTCTCTATTATAAAAAAAAACATATTGGAAAGTTTGGGAGGAGACGAGACGTGATTTTCTCGGAGATACTTTAACGTCCCGCGAGACAAGGTAGTGAGACAAAAGGACAGCTACTGTACAGGCTTTTAATTGTTCAAAGCGCTGCGCAACATGCAGACCAGTGAGACAAAAGGACCGCTGCTCTACAGGCTTTTAACTGTTTGAAGCGCTGTGCAACATGCAGATCACGCAGCACGGCAGCAGCAGCAAGCCAGCAGCTGATCTTGCAAAGAGGAGGTAAAAAAAATGTATTTGTTTCTCATTGTATCACCATTTAAGAGGGGGTTTTAGAGGTGCGACCTCTTCTCCTTAGCATGCGTTTGGCCCCCCTCTTCACAACGTGAGCGTCAGAGACGCAAAGTGGCTGGTGCATAGCGCACCCCGGGGGGTGGGGGTGGGAGAGTGAAGCGAGCAGGGGGCAAAGCCCCCTAGTGTTCCAAATAACAATATATTTTCTAGCCTATACAGCTCTAGGTACCTGACTCCCTGATAAACAAGACTTGAGCTGGGAGAGGTTTTAGCCATTTCTGTGGCAGTGGGAGGATGGGATAGCAGACTGCCTGTTGCTTGGGTTTATCGACACATTTACAAGACAAAAGACGCTGATGGAGAGGTGCAAGCGGATTTAAGTTAGGCTGGAGTTTTTTCGTAAGCTTTGGTAATTCTAGTGTTAATGTCCTTCTCACAGTGTCCATTGCTGCTAAAGTGAGCTCCTATAGGAGCATCTCTATTGCCATGCTTAATGTGTAACCTGTGTAAATTTATACTTCGACAGAGTGTTTGTCCAGTTTCTCCCACAGAGTGCACTAATGGAACATTTGATACACAGAATTAGGTAGACCACATTAGATGATTTGTAGGAAAATTATCCCTTTATACAATGTTCTTGTCGGCAGTTTGGTATAACTGCACGATCTATATTATAAATGTGCACATGTTTTACATCTTTTCTGTAGGCAGGGAGATGTGCCATTTTCTGTTGGCTCACTGAAGGAGCTTTGGACAATTAGTTGTAGCAGGTTTGGTGGTTGTCTGTAAACCAGGAGAGGAGGTTATGCATTCGTTTTGTATGTTGTTGATTATTAAATGATTGTTTTCGAGAGTCTGTGTCTACGGTATAATCAAGTAATTAAAGCATCCCAAATGCTGTATTCAGATTTTTTTTTTAAGACTTGGTAAACCATGATAAAGCAGTTGGGAACCACAACAAGATCGACAGCAGAACAATACTTTCAGGGTATTTAATAAAACTGTTCTTTGGGAACTATTTCCCAAAGCAGAGTTCCATCCATCCATCCATTTTCCAACCCGCTGAATCCAAACAGGGTCACGGGGGTCTGCTGGAGCCAATCCCAGCCAACACAGGGCACAAGGCAGGGAACCAATCCTGGGCAGGGTGCCAACCCACCGCAGCCAAAGCAGAGTTGTGAGAGGAAATAAAAATCTGCCCTAAAAGATACTGTGAAGGATTTTTTTTTTTTTTTTTAAAGAACCAGAAAGTTGACAAGTTCTACTAATGATACAAGTTAACCATTCAACCACTATAAGGCCGAATGTCGAGGTGAGGCTCAAATATAGATATGTAAAATACTTGATATATAAATATATTTAATGCCAATATAAAACTCAGACAGAATCACTCACGGATGTTTAAGCTCACTAAACACCCCTGACTATGTGATTTTTGTGGTCCTTGGCTCCAGAAGTCACTGCTCAATATTTATTAACTGAGGCATTGTGAGTCTGTTACTGTTTCACAAATGAATACACTAAATTTTGCTTTGTAATTGTAATGTTTGCGGGTGATGTTTTTTTTTATAGGTTTCAGCATGATTTTTATGGCTGGGTTCCTTTCCTGATGCCAACTCTCCCCATTTACCTCAATGCTAACTCTCCCCATTTATCTCCCCACCGCAAAGCAAGGATGTCAGGTTCTAGAGTGAAACAGGACAGGATTAGGAGCAGAGCAGTAATTTTAGGTGTGAAGTAACGTTTCAGAATCTGTTCATAGTAGATCAGTTGATCAATGAGCAATGAAATGGGGTAGAAAAATGCTGTCCATTATATTAATGATGAGACATGCTAACAATTCATACATATTAAAAAAAAAAAAAAAAAAGCTGATTATGGATTTGATGAGCAAAATGACATATGCAAAAATGGTTATACTGCTAGGATGTCTGGAGTAACACAATGCCAAAGTTAGTTCAAGGTAAATGAACAACTGTTGTTCTTAAAATGAAGCGTCAGCTTTTGGCATTGAATAAATTTAAATTATATTTGAATAGAGACACGTGATCTGTCAGCCATATTGTCTGGAGGTACCAATGCCAAAATTATTTTAAAAATTTTTTCATTGAAATTACTGTATTTAGCTTTTGAATAAAACATTTTTAATTGGATTGTATTTGAATAAATGATATTTATTCTGACAGTCTTAAATTAAATATGAGCTAGAAGTTCTCGAGCTACATTATGTTCTCATCAGAGGTGCATAAACACTAGCCAGATCAGGTATGTCAAACTCACTACCATTGGTGGGCCGCTTCGACTGCCATACGTGCGTCAGCGGGCCGTACTGTAACAAATACTATTATACTATTATACAAAGTTACTGTAGCATTCTTTCCAATACTGAAAACTTTAAAAAAAAATGTAACACATAAAGTTTAAAGAAAAGCAATTTATTTCCATGCAGTCTCCATACAACAGTGTAGAATTAGAGTCTTAACCTCTTAGCTAGGTCCTTATTATATTACTAGGCTCACCCACCTTTTAAGGCGACCGACTTTTATCCTCAATTTGTGTGCGCTCCATGTGTACATCAGGCATGTAAGTGTAGGGAATGAGAACATCAAAGTGCCCATTCATAACATCTCCCGAAAACCTACGTTTTTTTTATCCCCTCGAGTGTCTGTCCAAACTTGGAGTGTAGGACTCCATAATAATATACTTGAAACTCATTGGGGAACAACTCTCCCACTACCATTAGCTCAGAAATGGTACCATAAGTTTGAGACTTTGACATTTCAGTGAGATACTGAAGCTCATTTGTATAAGAGATTCCTGACGGCATCATTGTAAATGGCTGAAACCTTGACCAATTACTTAAAACGTGTCGTACAATGTCAGCCCGAATCTGTACCGCTAAAGACGGAGTTTCATGCACTAAATAAGATATAGATGAGAATAAGCAAGCACCATCTCCCCTGATATTTACTACGCGGTGAGGCATTTGTACTCCATCAACATTAATTATTTCCAGAGACATAATTTTGTCTATTTTTCCAGCGCATCACGCACAAAAGCAAGGGAACGATGGGAGCACCAGAACTCTGCTCACATCGTGTCGCTTCGTACCGCAAGTAGTAAGTCTGTGATAAGTGGAATACCGCTATGCTTTGCACTCACGGGACGGAAGGACAATCCCGACCGCTTTTATATAGCATCTTGATGATTGATATTCATTATATTCATTGCTTATATAGGAGCCTTACAGTGTGAGATTTATTTCTTTTGTCCCGACACTTGGCATCTCTTGTTAGTAACCAGTTTGTCAATATCAGGCTTGAAATCTTGTGCAGCTGCAACGTTTATGAGGGATGAAAGGTGCTCGATGGTAAGTCTTGAGCGATGTGGGGTTTTGGTAGCTTTCATTAACAAAAACAATTGCTCAAAATGGTAAGTGCTTCCGAACATTGACAGTACTCTCGATGCCAACTTACGGATCTGCACATACGAGGGTGGCAGGTAAGCATACAAGCCTTGCACACCAACTTCGTTGTATTTTGCCTTCAGAATAGAATCTGACTGCACTTCGATCAATTCAATTTGGATATTCTCAGGCGCATTCTCAACGTTGTAAGAGAACAGCGCAATGCCGTTTGTGTGAACTGAAATCACGAAAATGCTCACTGAATTCATTGCTCAGTAATTCAAGTTGGAAAACAAATCCTCCAAAAATCAAATTTTACTTTACTAAGTTTACTTCAAAGTTTATATTGTAAAATAAGCCAATATGCAAAAAGCCACCTGACCTACAATAATTATACAAACTCAAAATCACAAAAATATGTTAATAAACAACTCACCAACTTTTCGCGTCCACTTCAGATCTTCAGCTGTAGTCTGCACTAACTGTTCGTTACAATATTATCACAAAATTACATGAAACTAGAGCAAAAAATGTGAAAATATGCGAGCTATTACTACTCGTGATGGTCAGTTCTGCCCAGTGGTCAGTCACAGTAGCCCAGCCAGTAGTGTAGCCTGCCAGGGGTGGCTCTAGGCTCGTGGCGGCCCTGGGCAGAGAAAGAATCGGCGGCCCCTTCGTCTGGCAATGTCAATATGGTATCTTATGAAAGCGTTGCGGGCATTGCATAGCTGCCTCGTGCTCATGTCACGCTTCTATATACACGTGTCCGTAACTTGAAAACCAAGTGGCGGCCCATGATAGTCTCATTATGGCAAAACATTATAATACTACATATAGCTTACTGCTCCGACTCTAGCGACATTTGTAAATACAGCGTACTAATTAACAAGAAACAGAATGTTTTTCGGCCACATTGCCGTCAGCTGTGTCGTTATTTTCTCTTTCTGTTTTATATTCAATATATATTGGCGTGGCGGCCCCTGGGATTTGGCAGCACTGTGCAGGTGCACAGTTAGCACATGCCTAAGGCCACCCCTGTTGCAGCCTAGCACTTCAGTTGTGATGCTGCGGCTCATTAACTTTGGACAAGGCTCGTGGCTATACTAGCAGATGACGTTTCCGGTACCGCCATGGGAAAACGTGCTTTTGTCAGAAGGCAGAAGTAAGAAAAGTCAATAAGTAACACCGAAGATGCAGAATGATTAAGTCACAAACGATAGTAATAATTTTGTAAGTTAAGTTCAGTGCTAACTAGGATCTGTCATGCAGGGCCGCGAGTTTGACATGCCTGAGCCAGATCATGAACATTTGTTTTTTTTTTTTTTTGTTTGTTTTTTTTAAATAAATTTATTTACATTTTTTATATTTGAGTTGTTTTATAAGTAGTTCAAAGGGAAGAAGTTGCTTTCTCTTTGTACCCAAGACACTCTTATTGATGGTAAAAAGTTAACCAAGTAAAAATATGTTGCTCCTGCAAATACGATATGGCATCCAGAAAAATTACACAATATTGTTTAATGGCAGACAAACATTTGAAATAACAAAATGCTGAAATTAACACAAGGTAGAGTAAGCCAGTTTTTAAACATTTGACTTCCAGCTGTTTTCTTCCAATAAGATGGTATTTATTGGTGACTACTTTATATCTACAAAGGTATTTATACTTAAAAGTTGCAGACATATTTGCATGGACTATATACTTATAAAATGCTTATAACCAAATCTAACCACTTACACACAGTCTCTAATACAGACCTAGAAAACCAGTACTTTTGGCCATTAGCCTACTGTACACTGCCATGGACTTACCTGCTTAATGTGGTGCTCTCATCTGGCAGCATGCAAAGGATTTTTAATAAAGTATACATGTTTTATTGTTGTACTTGGCATTCAGGTATGATTCATCAAAAGCATAAAATTGATGTGTGCTCTATGCCATGTTTGTCTCTTAATTCATCCTTGTAGATAAGAGAGCAGAATAGATTTGATCTCATGACAGCAGGACCACAGTCCCAACTACTTGCTGGTATAGTTGTTGATAAAAAGCCTGAAGTTGTAAGTAATTATTCTTTTATTTATAGTTTTTAAGAGAGGTATTAAATCTGAACAATGAAATGGAAATATTAAAAAAAGAAGTGTTTTTTGGGTATTGTAGAAGCATTTAAACAAATAGTTATTTTTAAGTAAGTTTATGCCTGCTTTGCCTATTTTTATCACCTGCAACCTCCAGGTGGCACTGTTAGATTGTTTTTGACACTTAACAGGCAGTATTTATTAAGTAAATTCAATTGTTGTATATCCATTGTTTTGAAAATGATCAATTTTAATGCAAGGTGCTTAGTAAAATAACTTCAATAAGAAGTGGGCAACTTTGTGGAAACATCATTTGTGATTTACCTGATAATTGTAAGCTACATATATATATATATATACAGTGGAACCTCTAGATACGAGTTTAATTCGTTCCAGCACTGAGCTTGTATAGCGAATTTCTCGTATCTAGAACAAACTTCCCCATTGAAAATAATGGAAATCCAGTTAATCCGTTCCGCACCCCAAATATATTAACATAAAAATCAATTTTCCTAACAAATAACACTGATAAATTATATATACTGTAGTCTACCTTTAATAAATAACACTGGTAAATAATATAACTGATTATTAAAGAATCAAAACAGGTGTCCAAAGTGCAGTAGAGCATTCAATAAATGTTTAAATAAATAATCCTTAAAACAGTTGTGAAGTGGAGGTTTAAAATACACAAGAATAACAATCCTTTAACACGAGGTTAAAACGTCAAAAGGATGCAGTCTTTAAAAAACAGACGACAATCCCCGGTGCTTCTTCTCTGTTAGTGTCTCACCTGCGGGCTCTGCAACAGGCGAGACACTGTTAATGCAGCTGACCTTCTGTACACCGTCCTGCTTCAGCTGTTTGGCTCGCCTGTTCAGCTCACTGTTCAGCTACACGCGAGTCTGCTCTCCTGCCCGCCCTCCTGCCTGCGCTCTCTCTCTCTCTCTCTCTCTCTCTCTCTCTCTCTCTCTCTCTCTCTCTCTCTCTCTCTCTCTCTCTCTCTCTCTCTCTCTCTCTCTCTCTCTCTCTCTCCCTCTCTCTCTCTCTCTCTCTCTCCTCCTCTCTCTCTCTCTCTCTCTCTCTCTCTCCTCTCTCTTCTCTCTCTCTCTCTCTCTCTCTCTCCTTTTACTTCTTCTCCCCCTTAACCGGCTCGCGCTTCTCTATATATGCGGGGAGGACATGACAGCTGCAGCCCATCAGCCACAGGAACAATCATGGATGTGGGCAGTTTCCCACCTGTGCACTTAAGTGAGAAACGCAGACACCGCAGATCGTGGCTCGCAACTGCTACCACGCCCCCTCGCTAAGCTGAGAGCTATACCCACAGCCTGGCTCGTTACGCGAGCCAATGCTCGCATTTAGATCAGAAATTTTCACTCATACTTTCCTCGTATTTTGAATTTCTCGTATACAGAGGTGATCGTATCGCGAGGTTCCACTGTATGTATATATATATATATATATATATATAATATATGAGTGGGAGTAACTTAGTTCTACTGTAGCAAAATGTTTACTGTGGCTATTGCACAGCTCCATGCATTTGATTTTGTTGCCTGCCCTTTTACCATCTATGTGGAGTTTGTGTGTTCTTTCTTCTTGTGTCTTCTTGGGTTTTCTCCAAATAGTCTGCTTCCATTTAAATACAAATTGCAAGTTTATAATTGGCAACTCTATATTCTGTAACTGACTGGCATCCTACTTGGTGCTGGTTTCTGTGATTTGCCTAATACAGGGAACTTTGAACCAATGCATCTATGTGTAGCAAAAAGCCAAGTTGGGAAGTGACGATAGATTGGTTTGATTTAGTTTTTTTTTTCCATTATTATAATGTATGTGAGCTTTTCTCTGTCTAGACCTTTATGACATTAGATGAAGAGCAAATGGGGCCTCTTCCTCCAAACCCATTTAGCCACTTGACAGAAGAGGAGTTGGAGGAGTACAAGAAAGAAGTTCAGCGTCGACAGCTAGGTTACGAGGGTAAGTTGCCACTGCAGTGGTAAGAAGAGTCAGAGTAACTTAAAATCGAGTTTGTTGTAATTTTAAATTTAATAAATACTGTACTGGTGCATGTGTAATTTTTAAAGGAAAATTGTTTAAATTGTATATTTGAACTAATATAGTATATGTGAATGCATTTCAACAAAGTCTTATTTTTGTATTGCTTTCCATTTTTCTGCACATTTTCCCATGGGTACCTCTACCAGAATATAGTGGTAGATGTCAATCTTATCTATAATCACAGCAGTTGGTAAAAGTGAAAGGGTGAAAATGTTACAAGAGGCGCTCAAGGACTGCTGCTGTATGCCACTTTGTTCATGTGTTACCGGAGTTTTGTTTGCATACCTTTTAGTCACGTTCATTTAAATTGAGTGTAGAACTATGTCAAAGGCGAATCTTGCTGTCTTGTGGTTTTTGTGGTTCTTGCACTCTTAGCCTTATGGCGTAAAACCTGTGTAGCTGCAGCATTTTTGCAAAAGATGTAAAGTGTTTGGTAGTAAAGGATTAAGTACTTGGATGAAGCATTCATTGCAGAAGCCAATATGCACCCTGTCCCCCAAGATAACCTTACCTATGCTAATGAACTCTAATTGGCAACTAAAGGATGAAAATTGGGGTACATTGGGCCCAAAAGTAATTTCTTCTCACATTTGCTAGTGCTATTCTTAAGTCGGGGTAAACCCCTTAGTGCACCACTGCTTTCCAGAGTTTAGGGAGATTCACATTGAGCTCTCCCCACCCAGGTGTACTGAGTAGACACAGGACACAAATGCTTCTAAATCTGTTTTGGCCTAGGCTAAAAAAACATTATTTTTCTTTACTTTTTTTTTTTACTCTTCAGTACTGAAAAACAACTGGTAACACTGGGACTATGTTTTGTGCTTGTCTCCAGTATGTACATACTATAAACCAACCTATATAAAAACGGTGGCATAGTTTCCTAAGTTGTTCATGGTTTCCAATTGTTGAAATTGTATGCAGTAAATAAGGTGTAGTATTCCAGTTGACTAATATATGGGTAACCTTTTGCTGCTTGTTGGCTATTTCAAAGGTGTCTACTAAACACCAGGAAAAAGGTAAATATGTGCTATTTTACTGGGTATTTTTAGAAACTTTATAGGTATCTATACATGTTGAGAATGCTTTTAAATACACCTATTTAACAATTTATGCTTGTTTCTTTCATATGCATGCAAACAATTTGTGCCTGCATTAAACTCAAGCTTATATTGCATGGCTTTTTAATATTTTAGAAAACTAAACTTTTGCCTTCCAGATGCTGACCAAGAATTAACATCTGATGATGGCTCCACTTTCTCACAGCCTCAGTCACAACCTCAGTCTCCAAAAATTATCTCTGCAGAACAAGGTAGAAGCTAACAATTAAACAGTTTAAAACAGATGAGCATGTGCAAGTCTTGCTAATTGTTAAGATCTATTCTTAACCAACTCTGAAGCAAAAAATGCACTTTTTTGGAAAAGGCAAAGGAGCCTGTCAAATGTCACCCGTGCATGCCAGTTTTGATATTGGACTAATCAAAAGAAATATTAAAGAAATGCTAATTTTTACAGGGTCGCCATTTCAAGTGTAACCTGTTTTTTGCACTTACACTGAGCAATTGCTTTAATTTAGAATTACTTTTTCTTGATTTAATAATTGGTCAGTTCTCATTTATTTCATAGTGATATTCTAATGAATAGCTGGAAAAGGTTTTTTAATGTGACATGCAAGAGGTCACATTTCACAAGGTATTGACCATAGAAACTTATTTTGGACAAAATGAGAGAGTACAGTTAAAGCAAGCATGTGAGTGATATATTCAGTAAATATTAATGGATTGGATAGCAGGCATTTAAATGTCATGTGGGATTGTTGTACTTTTCATTATAAAAAAGTCTATTTTATGTTTTCCTGATTAGATCGATGTGGGGGTGGGGGGATCATTTGTGTTTGTTTTTGTAGGAGAAGGGACCTGTATATTTCACATCTATACATCAACAAACATAATACAGGACTATTGTTAACAAAGCAGAATAAGCACCTCTAAAATCACACTACTGCTTGGAGATGAGGAATATACAGTATATTATTTCAGCCATTAAGTTTTTTCAAGAATGATTGTGGTTAAGATGCATACAGTATCAACTAACTTAATAACAAATGGTAATAAGATGATGATTACTTGCAGTATGTCCCACCATATTTAAAACACAACTTAAGAGAAATGTTCTTATCTTACTTCTTACATTTAAATCTGTAATGTTTTCTGTTCTTTACTCAGGAGACTGTTTGTATGAATTTAGATGGTATTTTAGATAAATCCTCCGGCTAGGACGTTGGATATCTCTGTGTCCACGGTTCTTGAGGCTGATCCTCCAATTAGCTGTGAACCACCCAATCTCACTGAGAATGCACAGGTGGTGAATCAGCTGAAGGGAAGAAAGGCTGCAGGAATCTGTGGTATCCGGGGTGAACTTCTCCAGGCTGGTGGTAATGCTGTCGTCCTGGCATTGCAAGCAATCTTTGCTTCCATTTGGGAGACTGGCATCACCCCAACTGACTAGAAAACGGGACTTGCTAGAAAGGGAAGGGTGATTGCCTGGATTGCGGCAACTACAGGGGAATAACATTGCTCTCTGTGTCGGGTAAGGTCCTTGGTAAGGTCGTCCTCAATAGGATCCGTAATCACTTGCTCACCTACCAGCGGCCAGAACAGTCTGGTTTTACACCTCTAAGAAGTCTACCATCGACCACATCCTGGCACTGATGGTTCTCATGGAGCGCAAACGCGAATATCGGCAGACTTTCTTTGCAGCCTTTGTCTATTTTCGTAAAGCGTTCAACTCAGTTGATCGAGCTGCCTTGTGGGACATCCTGAGGGTTCGCGGGATACCCTTAAGGTTGCTGGATATCACGGCCGGCCTGTACACTGGTACTGTGAGTGCTGTGCAGAGTGGAGGCAGAACCTCTGTGTTTTTCCCAGTTGATTCTGGGGTTCGTCAGGGTGTGTTCTTGCTCCTACTCTGTTTAATGCATGTATGGACTGGGTGTTGGGCAAGGTCATGGGGTCCAGTGGCTGTGGGGCATCTGTTGGTGAAGAAAGATTCACGGATCTTGACTTTGCTGATGATGCTGTGATCTTCACAGAGTCAATGGAGGCCCTGATCGGGATGCTCGAGAGACTGAACGAGGAGTCTGAGTGTCTGGGCTTGTGAGTGTCCTGGATAAAAACCAAGATCCACGCCTTTAATGACCTCTTGGGCTCAGCCATCAGCAGTGTGTCTGTCTGCGGAGAGCGTGTCGACCTTGTCGAGAGGTTTACTTACCTTGGCAGTGACATTCATGTCTCTGGTGACTCTTCCTGTGAAGTCAGTAGATGGATTAGGAGAGCATGGGGGATCATGAGGTCGCTAGAAAGGGGTGTGTGGCGCTCCCGATATCTATGCAAAAGGACGAAGGTCCAAGTCTTTAGAGTCCTGGTGCTTCCTAAGGAGACTGTAGAAGATTGTGGGTTTGCTTCCCAGTTCCTCCCTGTGTGGATAGCGCTTTGAGTACTGAGAAAAGCGCTATATAAATGTAATGAATTATTATTATATGGTTGCGAGACATGGACGTTATCCATTGACCTGAGACTAAGACTGGACTCCTTTGGTACTGTGTCTCTCCGGAAAATCCTTGTGTACCATTGGTTTGACTTTGTATCGAATGAGCGGTTGCTCATGGAGTCCCGAATGAGGCACATTACCTGGATTGTGAGGGAGTGTCAATTACGTCACTACAGCCATGTGGCATGATGTCCAGAGAGTGATCCAAGATAGGTGGATTGGCAGATAATCTAGACTCTGTTGAATCATTACAGAGGACCTTGGATAGCACACAGACTTGGGCAGATTTGTGACAGATGAAATTTAATTTCAGTAAAAGTAAAGTAGTACATGTAGGAAGTAAAAATGTTTGGTTTGAATACTCATTGTGAGGAAACGTCAGTTACGGCACTATGGCCATGTGGCACATTTCCCCGAAGGTGATCCAGCTCATAAGATCCTCATTGTTGGGGACCCGAGTGCCAGGACCAGGCCAAGGGGTCACCCACGTAACACCTGGCTGCGTCAGATAGAGGGTCATTTCTGGAGGGTGGGACTGGACCGCGTGTCTGCCTGGGGGGTCTCCAACCGGGATCCCGAGTTGTTTCATCGTGTAGTGGGTGCAGCAGCGCACTATACCAGTGCATGCTCCCCAACTTGACTTAACTTGACTTAGATAAACAATTTGTTATAACAACTGGAAAATATAAACTTATTAAAGACAATTGGCACAGAAACACTGTAGTTGCTGTTTATTTTCATAGTCTTTTTTTATCTATATGTAATTTGCCACCATTGAATAGCATTTTTCTGCTCTCATGTGTAGAATGAGAAATTGCCAGAGAAACCTTTAGTTGGAAAATATGTGGGTAAAGTATTACAAAATATATAAATTTGTTAAGTATATTCAAAAGAGTAAATATATGAAGTATTTTGTTTCCATTCAAAAAAAGGTGCCATAATTAGTAATATAATTTTGAAACAGCCATCAAAAAATTAAGTTGTAAATAAAAAAAATGTTAAAATGTTTAAGTATTGTTGCTGTAAAATGATAACTGATACTGTTGCTTTGTTTTTTTTGTCCTGGTCTAGAAAATCACAAAGATTCAGACTTCTATGTTAGCTCCCAAGGCTCTCCAGTGATAATATTAAATGGGAAGGATGAAGATTTCAATGATGTTGATAACCTGACTGAACAAGTCAGCCATCTCACTACTACCAATGTAGAGAATGTTGAAATTACAATCAAAACAACTGAGAAGATAGAGATGCTGTCACCTGAGAGCTCGCCCTCCAAATCTCCTTCTAAGAAGAAAAAGAAATTTCGCACACCTTCTTTCCTTAAAAAGAATAAAAAGAAAGAAAAGGTTGAAGCTTAGGAAGAGAGAAATTAATTTTTTATTTTTTATTTGAAATAACAATACATTTTTGAGGAGAGACCTTGCACATTTATATACTAAGGTATTGGTTAGATCAACATAATAAGGGGTATGCATACAGTATGTGGTTTTATTTTTTTAAAGGTCTGAGTAATTATATGGACTGGATTTCAGCTTTGAGCTAACCTGAATCAGAAATAAATGCTCAATTAGCTGATTCATGCGATTGATGACTCTTCAACAATATTTTGTGCTCTGCTCTCATTCAGATGGCAGATATAAAGCTATAATTGCAATTGTTGAAACAATGCTGGTTAACTGAAAATTAGGAATTATGTGCTGCATCTGGTTGGTTTAGCACAGCACCCACCATATTTGATGCAAATTTTATTTCCTTTCATTCTGAAGCTGTGGTCACTTCAAAAGGTTAAAGCCAGATAAGTCTAGTGAGGATTTATGCTGTGCACAATCTAAGTGACTACCACACTGGAAGCTAACATATTATGATTTATTTTTGAGTTTAATAATTTAATGGGTCTATACTGGGGACCATAAATAAGTAAACCAGTTCTTGTTTTGTTTTGCTTTAGAGACAAATTATACTGCACTGAGTCAAAAAATAAGTTGAAATCCTGTGTAGCATTCTTAGCCTTATTTTAAGCACATATAACTTACGCTATTAATTGCTTATATTTTTGCCAAAAGCAAAATCACGTTTTAGTGAATGAAAGTAAAAAAAAAAAAAAAAAAAAAAAAATTAGATTACAGACATATTTTAGGCACATTTCTTGTTAAAAGAGCATTTTGTTGCAACATGCAAATATGGTTTTAAAGTCCAGATCTTTAAAATCTATTTTTTACATATTTCTATACAGCTATATTTCAAAAATATGCGCCTATAAGAATATTCTAAAATTATATTCTAAAATAAAAATGCCTGGTTTCTAAAATTGCCGTATTATGAGACTTGTTATTCTAAATATTAAAAACTAATGTCTACAAATACATATATATGTATAATTATAAGAAAATACTGGATTTTGCCTATGTAGGAAAATGTTTAACTTCACTGCACTTTTGTTGTATTAACCAAACCAAATATAAGAGTTGATCCATAAATTACTCAACATGAAGGAGATTTGAACAAAAAGGGAAACTTTGTATGATAATTTGTGTGCATTAAGGTATGTTTGTGCATTGAAAGCTTTTGAAAGTCAAAGATGTCATGAGCGTTTGTTATAATAGTAGACTATAAAGATGGGGTGGAATGCAACATGTCACAGGTAAACTGAAGTTCATTTTTACTGTGATGGCTACAAATTTATTTTGCTTTTCATGGCCCACTTTTGTACAAAAAAGTCAGAAATATTGATGTTTGCAAAAGCTTTCAAAAGTCTGTGATAAATTATGCCCATTAATAGTAACATTGATCTTTGGCACTGATTAAATGTCCCATTTGAGAATTTCTACATATTAATTAAAATGACAAGTTTCCAGTATTTCATATAACCACAACTCAGATTCTTATTGATTCAAAATAGATGTTTTATTTTAGTGCCATCTTTTCCTCCCTTTTTTGCACACTTGGATGTAACCACTTGTAGCTGATTTTTTTAAGCAAATGCCTTGCTTATGTGTTTGAAGCACTTTTGAAAAAAAATTCCCCATTCAAAAAAATAAGTAATCATTATAAACTATATCTTCTACATACTTATTGGCTATAAAGGGCAATGAACTGATTATTTTTTTAGTAAATACAGAGACATTTGGAAACAACCAAAACAATATTAACAAGCCAGGATTGATCAGTGTTTCTTTTTTCTGCCCCCTTGCCTTCGCTGATGTCTGTGGAGAAATGAAATTTTTTTTTTTTTTAATTGAAAATGTTGGTGGTGGGATTGTGGGATGACTATTATACTGTTATTTGTTGCTGTATTGGGTGAGCCTTCTATTATTTGTATTTTAATATCCCATTTAGCAATGTGAATGATTTGTAATAAAGGGGAGCAGAAGAAACATTGATTTTGTAAATAGCATGTTGCAAAGAGGTTTTCCAAACCTGGAAACGTAATTGTGGTAGAAAGAAGTAAGAGTGTTTCAAAGAGTAGAGTCCAATATTTTTCAATACTGGAAATTTTTAGTTTTTCATAGTCTCATTGTAATGAATATCCTTATTTGTGTCCATCCTTTGTGTTTTTAATTCTCTTTTGTACATCATTTTAAAATTATTTCAGAATATTTTGATGTAACCATTTTAAGTAAGCATTTACTATTTCTGATTTGATTTGTGTACTTTTTTCTTTTTCTTTTTTTTTTTTTTGTTCTTCACATTTTGTAACCAGTGTATCTTACTCAGTTTCTGTCTTGAAACTTCAGTAAGAAAACAGGGTCAGCATGTGACCTACAGAAGCTTTATTAATGCTTATCTAATGGAATATTAGAAGCATCTGTATTTTGATCAGTGTAAAATTATACAAATAAAATCATATATTTAAGAAGCAGTTGCCATTTTAAGCATGACAAATTAGGGACACTGATTTTTATTTAAGGAAAACTTCACTAATGGTACTAACATTTTTATTTTTTGGTAAAGCTAAGACATTTTTTTTATGTTTATGTTATTCGCTGTATCATCAGACTATTTTCCTAATACGTCTCTTTTAGCCCTGTGATTTATTTAGTTTATTTGCCTTAAATAGCCAAAAAATAGGAATTATTACCAGAGATTTTAGTGAATGCTTATGAATTTGAGTTTATATATGTTTATACTATGGCTGCAGCGCTAAATTCTAGGGACCATATTAGAGTTTGGAAAAAAGTGACCTTTTAGTGCAGAAAACCAACATCTAAATATACAAGCACAGCTACCCTTATTTGTGAGTTCAGAGAGACTGATGCACTTTGTCTGGTTTAGCAATGGAACAGTCAAGTGAGAGTATAAAGCACAGTTTTGTTTTGATAATATTTCACAAAAACAATTCAAACTTTATTATATATAAATTAGCATGTACAAAGACACTGCACTAAGGAAAAAAAAGCAGAAAACATTTAAGTAACAACATTCTGTCCACTTATGATATGTTGACACCATATTAAACGCCATAGTACTTGTTTTCTGCATGGTTTCTTGGCAGAATTAGCAGATACTAGTATGTTCCTATACAGTTGTGGGAATATTTTAAAAATGATAGTACTGTTATGATTTGCTAGGTTAAGTGCAAGTTTTAATCTGTGTGCAGACAGTATTATTATATTGGAGGTCTGCCATTGTGCCTTTACACCATAACTCCCAGCATGCACTACTGCAATATGCAAGAAACTCTTCAGGACTTTTGTATTCTACATGTCCTTGGATTAAAAATGGAAAGTGAATGTGAAATTAGATTTTTTAATTGCCTTCAGTAGACAGCAGCCATTTATTCTTTTTTTTTTTAAATGTACTTTGGCTTGGCATATATTATCATCCTTTAGGTTTAGATTTATTTTCTTTTAGGATTGAGTGCGTGTGTGTTTGTGTTAATTATTTATCTATAATATACTTTTTCTTTCCTGCAAAAAGCATCTAAATTGCATTGAAATATTTGGTACCTGCTAATGGAAGAATGTATTAAAAACTGTGACACTCTGTTGAGTAGCTTTCTTGCTTAAAATATTAAATTCATATAAATACAGTTCTGTTTTGTGTTTTGCATTTTCATATTCAGACTTGATAGTAGAATATACAAATTGTTAATGCAGAATCTTGGGGGGAAGGGTATTATAGAAAAGCACATCTGTCATAACCAAAAGTAGAAATTACATTCTAAATTATTTTTGTTTCCATTTTGTCAAGTCACAAAATTTGTTTTCATAAGTATAGTGATAGTGTTAAAATTGACATGTTTTTCTGTATATGCACTGAGAGTTTGGTCTTTTTCTTTCTTAATAATAACTGATGACAAATGTATCTTGAGGCATTTTCTTGTACACTTTTAGGGTCATTCTGCATCTGGAAATTTTAATTGAACCTGTTTCTGAGGTGGCCATACTTAACTAAGAAGCAACTCTACCACCACTATGGATGATTTGAATTTTTTTCTAGCTTGTTCCTTTTTCCATATTTTCTCCTTGCTATTACTTTGGGATGGGTTGTTGGCTCATATTTCCACAACATCTCATTCCAGAACTCTATAATGTCATCACTGTGCTTTTTATTGAACACCATGCAGATCTTTCTGGTTCTGGTTAATTATGAGCATTCTTAATATCATTATTTTCTATTTATGGTCATTCTTAATTTCAAAATTATACGTTTTATGTGTGCAACCAATGCAACAACAAACTAACACAAAAACAAACTTCACAGTTTTTTCTCATCAAAAATGAAGGAACTGGACCACAAAGATTTTCCAAAAATGTTATTTCTGGATATTTATTTATATATGTAAAAAGTTATTTTTTTATGTCTGAATTCTTTGAGCAAGTGGTAAAAATACTAGTTTCATACTTGACTGTTCAAATCATGTAACTCTACTTCCTTTATTTTCTTACAGACTGACTACATGCTTCATTAATGTATTTAACAGTTTGTTAAATCTGATGACTCGAAAATACATGAATTGGTATTTGTGGCTCAATTGGCCTGGTATGTGTGAATGTGCCCAAAGGTATCTGTGTGACTATGCCTAGTAATGCACTGGAGGTCCTGTGCTAGAGGTGGTTTCTACCTTTGCCAGATGGTGCTGGAATGGATAAAATGATTTCAGGAATTTGAAGAATATTTATATATCATCTCACTGGAGCATCCTGGTGTAGTTCTTCTAAAATGTAACTTCTAAATAGATTTCTTATTGCATCCAGCAGACGTGTGGCCACAGTACAGTGGCTACAACATCAGCGCTCTTTGGATAATTCTTAACAAGAATTACAGTAAAGTGACTTCTGCCTTGGTTAATACATTATCATACTACACACTGTCCAACACTTTTCTTAAAACTGAGCATATGGAAGAGCTGAGGCTAGATTAAAGTAGGCATATATGGTAAGACTAAAGTACACGGTTCCAAATCTCTGTTTTATAGGTAGGAAGTGCATGCTGATTTGAGGTACAACCAAATGGGAAGAAAGTTTACAGGTGAGTGGACCATGTTAAGAGCTAGTTGCATAAGTATAATATGTAGACACCTTGCATTACTGTTACCCTGAACTCTTTGGTTTAATGTTTTCTGAGGCTTCACCCCATCTTTGACTTTTTGGTGTTTTACTTACCCCATGTACTTTGTAGTGATGGGTGAGAAAAAAATTTTATCTCATGTTTTCAGGCAGAATGAGAGGAAAAAAAGTTTAACATAATAAAGCCTAATGGCTTCTCCACCTCATTCATTGGTCAAGAGTCTTGTCTTCAGTTCAAAAGCATAGAATTGCACAGTGTTTCCCTGTTTATGATATATGTTGCTTTTTCTAGAAGCAACTGTTAATTTACCCAAAAAATAAATGTGAAAATAAATATTTGCAGCATGTGACTGGATAATAGACATATGGATTATGTGACTTGAGTACATGGGTCACCATTAGACTCCATTATATCATAAACTTTTTTTCTCTCATTCTCTCTGAAAACATAAGAATTTTCTCAGTCATCATTACAGAATACTTGGGGTAAGTAACATATAATAAAAAATACTATTTTTCCATAGAATATTTCTTTAAAGGGTTGATTCCAGCTTTTGACAATTCATTTCACATCACTTGTGGTCCATACATTTCAGGTTGTCCTGTAGATGGGTTTGAAGTTAAACATGTTGACTTGATCATTCTTTGTCATTTGTCTTGCTTTTTTCAAGTCAGTGTAATTTAACATTAGAGACCTGTACTTTGGTTACTTTGCTAGTTATAAATTGACACTTCAGTCTGAAGCACATTTACTTTTCAGTTCATTCCTCCTTTCATTTATTACAAGCTGTCTGATCTATGCACCTCTGTACTTCACTGTTGTGATAGTGTCACATCACACATAGACAGTAACATGTTTGAGCTGGATGCTGACCAAACATGAGATTTTTCCATTACATGTGGGAACCAAAGGTGTAACTGAAGCTGACTCTTTTCATAATCGAGGGAAGAAAAAAGACCCTAGCTGCAATTTACATTAAGTGACTCATTACAAAACATAAAGCATGGATTGTTGGTTGCCGCAGTTGCAGAATCTCAACATGGCTTGGATTTTTTAAATTCAAAGTGAGTCCAACACACAGAAGCCTGCCGATGGGATCTTAAAATTTCCTAAACCCTCGTCTTCAGTGACTGATTTTAATGTAACAGTTGGTATCTACTTTATTTATGCCCCTCAAAATTTTAAACACTTCCGTCATCTCTTAATTTTTATTTATTCATGGTATTAAGAGCACAGACACCATTAGACATGAAAACACCTCCTTAATATAAACATGGATAATTTCAATCTTTATAGTAGCTAATAAAATAAAGCATCTTGTCTGTGAGTCCTCAGATATTATAAATCATCCTTGAGATTAAAATGCATTTCAGTGGCTGATATAAGCCAAACTATACAGCAAAAAACCTCAAATGCCAATAAAGAGCACATTGTGTCACCTACGTACTAAGATAAGTCAAAAAGCTGAAGCCATGCTTTGAACTTTGCATTTTATGAAAGTCATCCCTGACTAGAAATTAATACATAATAATGGTAATATGGATTAGTAGCAAGTCAAGACCCGCACAATGATAGCTTTTTAGCCAGTAATACTGAATGTGCACAAAATACATCTCTGATGAAAACCACTCAATCTAGTTCAAAGTTTCAGAGGTCAGAATGTGCCCCAGCTCCATTAGTATGACAAACTTACTGTACAGAGTGGCAGACCACACTCACTCACACTTGGTCAATGAAGCTAACAGGCACATCTTTGGGATATTGGTAGAGACAATGGGACAATATACAGACTCCTCATGAAATTTGGCTTCATAGGGCTTTGAACCCACTTCAACATCCAGCTTCCCCAAAACAGAATCCTGATGATAAAACATGAACATACATTTGCCAAAACCTTAAAGCAATTGACAAGATGAACTTTAGTTGAAGATATAAGGTAATGCGCAGTGCAATTTATGTAGCACACTTTTATAATTCCAAATGACTGATAAAAACCTAAAGAAACCAAATAAATGCTGTCCTTATGGGGGAATAAGCAATGATGAAAGAAATCACCGAGGAAGCATCTGCAGTGCTCACTGTAGTCATATGAGCTCTTAAGAGCAGTGGAAATAGGGACAATTTAAAATGACAAAACAGGTTTGGGGCAGTCATTACTAAAATGCAAACATACGCTTACAGGTTTTAATAGACCTTTTCTAACCTTGAAGGATGTGGAATATGTTCTGTGTTACTAGCATTGTGTAGGAGATCTTGATATGCTAAATGATTTAAAGATTGCAGATAGTAAAGTGCCTTTAGTATCAAAAGGGCTGAAAACAAATTAATAGCTTGGAGAGTGCTTTACATTTATTAAGTGTGATTATATGTACAAGCCCAAAAATCATTACATAAACAGTGGATTTAGAAAATATTCAGACCCATTCATTTTCTACACACTTCATTGTGTTGTAGCTTTAATTTTAAATGGATAAATTTGCCATTTTTGCCCATCAATCTACACTCAGTAGCCCGTGATAACAAAGTAAAAACAGGTTTTCAGAAAAGTTTGCAAATTTATTTAAAGTCAAAATCTGAAATCTCTCATTCATAGAAATATTCAGACTCTTTGCTATGGCACTCCAAATTGTGGTCAGGTGTCTCCCATTTTTTTTAATTCTCCTTGAGATGTCTCTAGAACTTGGTTGGAGTCCCATCTGTGTCAACTGAATTGATTTGGACATTATTTAGAAAGACATACACCTATGTATGTATGTGTGCATGTGTGTGTGTATATATATATTAGATACATACATCTATATATATATATATATATATATATATCTAATATATATATACACACACACACACACACATACATACATCTATATATATATATATATATATATATGTGTGTGTGTGTGTGTATATATATATATATATATATATATATATATATATATATAATATAGTAAAAAGGAAGAATTTTGGAACCACCTGGATTTTGTTCCTAGAGTTGTCCATTTCTTACCATCTGAGTAACCAGGCAGGAAGATCCTTGGTCATTGAGGTGACTGATGGTACAGATGACTATTTCAGCACCAGTCTGTCAATCAGGCATTTGTGGCAGAGTGGCTAGACGAAAGCCACTCTTGAGTAAGTCATATAACAGTTCAAAGGACTCTGAGACCATGAGGAAGGGATACCTTGGTCTAATGAGATAAAAATTAAACTCGTTGGGCAGAACTCCCAAGCATAATACCTGGCAAAACCAGGTGCTACTTCTCATCTGCCTGACCCCATCCTTATGGTGATGTATTGTAGTCAGTCAGCCATTTTATGGGGGAGCCTTTCAGCAACAGGCACAGAGAGACTGGTCAGAATTGAGGGAAGGATGAATGGAAGAGAGAACATGCAAACTCCACGCAGGGAAGACCTTGAGCATGATCCTGGTCTCCTTACTGTATTGCAGCAGTGCCACTTTACCGCTCACAAATGTCTTCATTAAAAATTAAATCTACAAGATAATTAAATAAAAGGTCTGAATACTTTCAGAATCCACTGTACCTGTTAAATGTTCTCAAAATTATTTAAAAAATGGTTACACTTTGCCAGTATTGTGACGAGTCGTCACAAGTATATACAGGCCATCTAGATTAATCCTCAATATGATCAAATATATGGAAGGACTCCTAAAGACAAGATGGCAAAGCAGCTACTCGGTACAAGAGTATCAGTGGTTCAGATGTAGGCTATTGTATTTCAGTAATGTGTTGGATTTTTCTAAGCAGGCATCTGATTATAGTAACAAGTGCACATTTATTTATCTTTTAAAAAAATCTTTGCAGAAACCCATTAGGGGCTAATCATTAAATTACAAGAGTCGAGGAGTCAAGGTAGCGTGTGCAAATGAGTGGAAAGTTGGATTTAAAACAGAAAATACAACCTTTTATTATTAGCCATGGATCACAGTGGGCTTATAATCGCAAACTAGATAGTATATATGTTTTAGGGAGGGTTGATGGCAGTCATTATGAAAGATTAAGGACCCTCATATTTTTCTTTTCCTCTGTACTCGGCAGTTGAACCTGGTTGCTAGTTTCCCTGTCCAAGGAAAGACACAACAGACTGGCTGGGACTCTTTGGTTGCTTTCATTGCTGGTGACTACTTGGTGGGGTTTTTCTTTTAAATGCAGGGGTCGTTGTTGAATCTTAATCATTCTGTATGATACGCATGTTCTCCATGGGTCTCCCCAAATCTCTTAAGGTGTGCAGGTGAAGGTAAGCGGTGTAGGAACATTTCTGTAGTGATGTGAGGGCATGAATCAATTGACTGATGTTAATCATTTAATTATCAGTTTTGCCTTTTAAAATGCCAGTAATTTGGTAAGGCTCCCACTTTATTTTCCTTATCCTTTATCTGTAGGAGGGATTTCTGGCTCTGGCTTTTAGACTTAATTCAAGGTAATTAAAGCACACTCATTGTAAGAACAAGAATAATAGATTTTATTAGTTAACACAGGAATTATAGAAGTATGGCATCTTCTATGTTGATATCTATGCAGTTAAGATACACGACAGGTGAGCATATAACACAGAAGAGACCAGCTGTTTAGAGTTCTGATTTATGTTGGCACAGACAATTGGGTGTAAAACCAGACTTCTTTGGTCATGCTGGTAGGTGAGCAAGTGTTCACGGATCCTATTGAGGACCCTAGCCATGGACCTTACCAGGCACTGAGAGCAGTGTTATTTCCCTGTAGTTGCCACAATGCAGGCAATCACCCTTCTCTATCCAGATAAGAACAAGTCCCATTTTCCAGTCAGTTGGGATGATGCCTGTCTCCCAAATTGAAGCAAAGACTGCTCGCAATGCCAGGAGGACAACCTTACCACCAGCCTGGAGATGTGCACCCTGGATAACACAGATCCCTGCAGACTTCTCAACCCTCCTGTGGTTCAGCACCTGTGCAATCTCAGTGAGATTGGCTGGTTCATTTGGGACGATCATTCTCAAGAAATGTGAGTCAGGTTTTACACCTAAGAAGTCTACCATCGACCGCATCCTGGCACTGAGGGTTTGCATCGAGTGCAAATGCAAATATCAGCAGAGTTTCTTTGCAGCATTTGTTGATTTTTGTAAAGCTTCGACTCAGTTGATAGAGTTGCACCATGGGACATCCTGATCCTCCCAAAGTTACTGGATGTCATGGCCGGCATGTACACTGGTACTGTGAGTGCTGTGCAGAGTGGAGACACAACCTCGGCATTATTCTCAGTTGATTTTGGGGTTCGTCAGAGGTCTGTTCTTTCTCCTACCCTGTTCAGTGCTTGCATGGATTAGGTATTGGGCAGGGTTGAGGGATCCAGCGACTGTGGGGCATCTGTTGGTAAAAAAAGATTCAGTGCTCTCGATTTGGACAATCATGTTGTGATCTTTGCACAGCCAATGGAAGCTCTGATCAGGGCTATCGAGAGACTGAGTGAGGAGTCCGAGTGTCTGCGTCTGTAGGTTTTCTGGATAAACACCAAGATCCAGGCCTTTAATGACCTCTAGGGCATAGTGATCAGCAGTGTGTCTGTCTATGGAGAGAGTGTCAACCTCATTGAGAGGTCTACTTACTTCAGCAGAGACATGACTCGCTCTCTGATGACTCTTCCTATGAAGTCAGTAGGCGGATTTGGAGAGCATAGGGGGCGTCATGAGGTTGTTGGAAAGGGGTGTGTGGCGCTCCCGATATCTGTACATAAGGATGAAGGTTGAAGTCTAGAGCCCTGATGCTTCCTGTTTTGCTATATGGTTGCGAGACATGGACATTATCCAGTGACCTGAGATGAGGACTGGACTCCTTTTGGTACTGTGTCTCTTTGAATAATCCTTGGGTACCGCTGGTTTGACTTTGTGTCAAATGAGGCCCATTACCTGCATTGTGAGGGAGCATTAGTTGCGGCACTACGGCCACATGGTGCGATTCCCTGAGAGTGATCTGGTTCACAGGAGCCTCATTGTTAAGGACCCAAGCGGCTGGACCAGGCTAAGGGGACACCCACGTAACACCTGGCTGTGGCAGATAGATGATCATTTTCGAGGGTGGGATTGGACTGTATGTCTGCCTGGGGAGTTGCCAACTAGGATGCTAAGCTGTTTTGTCGTATGGTGGATACGGCAACGTGTTGTACCAGTGCATGCTCCCTGATCTGACCTGACAAAAACTTCAAGGATGTCTGATGCTGTGTGGAGCTGAGTGTTGTTGCTTCAAGTGGAGGATGCCTCTTGGAGTGCTCTGTTGGATTTTGTTACATGGTCTTTGGTGTGATGTCACCTTCCTCCGCTTACTGTTGAGCAGCTTGCTGTGTCCAACTGCAAGTTCCCTTCTTGAAATAATGTTACTTCTCACTCTTTCCAGACTGGACTCAAGTCACTGGTGCAGAGCTTGCCTTGGCATAGTGAATCTTTGAGCTAGGTCAGGGTGTCCAACAACATGGAGAGTAGCTTCTGAGCCAATGAAAGTTTGTGATCTTTTTAACTCCACCAGGTAAACGGGGGCAGTTTCTTACTGTAAAGAGTGTGGCTCATCAGTTTTCAGCTCCCCAAAGGGACTGCAAGAGATGAATGCAGCGAGTTTTGAAGGAAGGTATAGTCACTGGTGATTGGATTAAAGTTCTTTCCAGTTACAGATTCGATGCCTGCTTATTGGTATGCCATTTTGTCTATCATCACCTAGCCAGAGTTCAGGTTGCAGTCATAAACCTAAAATGAATATCCACATAGGCACTTTCTTGTCTGAAAGTGGTTTACTCTTTTGGTATCAGATGAAGTATAGATTTTACCAAAGTATTGATAGAGCTGTAGATCAGCCATTCAGTTTAACGTTCACTCTGAAATGGAGATGGGAGTGCTTCATCCCTGTTAAATCTGCTGTGTTTACAGGACTTGTGTGCAACCACAAGCCTAGTAAAATGGGCAAAGCACACTTTGTCCTACACCGGTAACCCTAAGTTGGCTCAGAGTGAATCATGTGGTGGACTGACACCTTCTTCAGGGTTGGTCTCCAATCTTGTGGCCAAAGATGTTGACAGTCTACTCCAGCCCCAAACCCAAACTAACATCGCAACCTTACATGTTGGGAGTCCCCCTTTTCATGTAGTCTAAGTTGACACCATTCAAAAAGCTCCACTTTAATCTTGTCTTTTACTTTCTAGCTGGGTTTCTCTTTTCTCTCAGGACACTTTGTTGTGGCTGCCTGTTAGTCTATGCATATTTGTGGCCACTTAGCTTGGTCTTCCTGTATTTTTATTTAAAGTCTTTTCTAATCAAAATTCATGAGGAAGACTACATTATTAAATCAGTGGGATATCCACAATGTTTGATAACTAAAAAATGTATCCTATTTGATAACTGATTACTACGAAATGTCTGTGTTTGCTATCTAAAACGTGACTAATGGTTCAGGAGCTAATATAACTTTTTTTTTTTTTTTTTGGTACAAAGAGAGAGGTTGATTGGCTCGTTTAGAATTATTTTGTATTTGCATTACCATAAATTGGCCTCAGCACAAAAGTTCAATACACATGCCGTTTGTGTTTCTATTTTTAGGTGTGTTCACATTTACTGCGTAAAGCACCTACTGTGGTAGCCTTGTCCTCATGAAACAACTCCGCTTTCAGTGAGCAGATTTTATTGAAATTTGTCATGATTGTACTTAAAGGAAATTTGTTGGGACTGTTAGAGTTTAAATATTTCAAATACAGCATGCTGTACACACTTTTGAAATTTCAAATCTAAGTACTGGTGTCGTACCTTAAAACAGAGAAATGTTCTGTGCGACTTCAACAACAAGTTAGTTTACTGTTTCAGTTTTACCTTGACAGTGGTTAATTCAACTTGTTTATTTTTTTTCTTTTGACAGCAAAGCAGTGAAACTCCTGGAAGTCCTACCTGCTGAAGTAAGAATTCCTCTGTGTAGGACATGGGATGGGGCACGGACAGATGTGGACTGGCTTTGATGGCTGAATATCACCATATAATAAAAAGACGATGTTAGATGAGTTGTTTTAGTTATCTAATAATGATATTCTGTATTTATTCAATACTAGCTGTCCCCTGCGGCTCCACCTGCATAGTAGTGAAACAGGATAACCTTTAAAATTCAATAAACAAACAAGTATCACTAGCTAAATGGAGGCAAGGTACGCTGCAAAACATGGACAGAGTTAGACAGATTCAAATGGAAGCTGGTGCGTGATTGAGGATGGCCAACGCCCACAGCTGGTCTCTCAGATTTGTGCAAATAAATTGGTACTGTAAGTGAACTATGATACTTGACGCGATTAGAGAAGTTGCAAAATCAACCGGAATGTTCAAGCAAATTATAGAGAAAACCCCGATCTAAATCTGTTAAGTAGTTCTCTCATTCGCTAGCTAAGCAGAGGCAAGGTACGCTTCAAGGCTGGTGTGAGAGTAAGGAGGGCTCCGACTGGCTCCCCACTCCTGACGTCATGCTTTGCCCTCCCCTCAGCCCGCAACCTCCGCTCTGACACAAGTCGCAGAATCAACTGGAATGTTCAAGCAAATATAGATAAATACCGATCTAAATCCGTTAAGTAGTTCTCTCGTTTGCTACCTTAGCGGCTCCCCACTCCTCACGTCACACTTTGCCCTCCCCTCAGCCCGCAGCCCCACTCTGACACAAGTCGCAGAATCAACTGGAATGTTCAAGCAAATATAGAAAACAACCCGATCTAAATCCTTAAGTAGTTCTCTCATGAAAAACAGACAAACAGAAGTTGGATTTTATATAGAGAGAGAGAGATGGTATTAATGATATTGTTTAGTTATTCATCACCTTCCCTTACTGTACGTAAATGCAGTGGTATTGCTCATTATATGCTGACAGTCTGGCTTCTGCCTCTGCCCCATCCCACACTCGATCCCTGCGTCTGTGTGGCATCTTCTGCAAGTTTCGGTCACACCTTCTAATTTCTCCTACTCCTTGAAATCAAAGTGAATAACGGTCATCATGTTCATAAAAGAAAAAAAATAAATAAATAAGCAACTTTAACTAATGTCGAAATGTATGAATGATAGCTCAGCAACACTTCTGCTAGTGGCTACACACGTACTCGGTATATCCGTAACCTTAAAAACAACTTCAGTGGCTGCAGAATCTAAAGATTATAACCATTCAATATTTCTCTGACACTGCAATTTATCAGCAAAGCGCCACCATGATCTGCTGTCTTTCATGGTTCGATGCAGCCAGCAATTGTAGCTTGACATTTCAGTGCAGATCTCCATTGGAGAGCACTTTGTAAAATATTATGTTTAAGAAATTTGAACTCCCATTATCCATCAACCCTCCACGTCCGGCAACTAACAGCAGTGCAGGAAGCTTTTCATCTCCTGAGTTGGACATTGCTGTCTATGCAAGCGATTTCTGTGAGATGCTGTTGTAAAATGATATTATAAAATAGTTTATGTACACGACTAGTACATGAAATAATATTCTGTTATCACTGTTATTTTTGAATTTGACTGTTACAGAACTATGTAAAAAATTAAATTGTAATAACAACAAACTCTGGGATGCTGGCTTTAAAGGCACAGATTCAAAGAAAAAGCCTTATCTGAAACTGACCACTAAAAAGAAAATATTAAATTGGGCGAAAGAACGCAGTCATTAAATGGAAGATGCCTTGAAAAATGTATGACTTATGGCCAATATCCTGGAGTCCTCTTTACTCTTTTATAGACAAGGCTGGTATTTGGCATTTGTTTAATAAATGAAGCAGCCAACTGAGGACCTGTGAGAGGCTGCTTTCTCGCACACTATATACTCTGTTATCCTTCTCTTACACAGTTACACATCTGGGCCTTCCCCTTCTGTTTCTGGCCTGGTTAGGTCCAGTTGCTCTCCTCAAGTCAGTAGTGGACATGTTTGTAGGAAATCTTCTCACACATGGAATAACCTTCATGTTTCTTGAGGAAGCCTACTCATTTTGGCCATTTTTGAACCCAGAACTGAACTTTAGGAAGGTTAGCACCCAAGGAAACGGAATATCAGTTTGCAGTGGTGCTGCCAAGGTTTCTGTAAGAACCAGTTAGCGTTTAAAGTCATTAATTTAAGGGTAAGCTATGGTAGTTGGCAATTGGGACACTGAAGGAATAGCTGCTGAAAGTGGGGTGCTGCAGTCATCTGTGAATCAGAAATTGATTCATTAAATCATTTCAAGCAGTAATAGCTACAATTAACTGGTTTTTAAGTAAATTTAATATTGATAAACAAAGGTACCAATTTCTATTACAAAACATGAAAGTTTCTGGCTGTGTCCAGACTTTGGATTGGTAGTGTAACTGTGGTGAGCTGATATGACAACGTTAAAGAAGCAGAGCAGAGGCCCACTTGTGACATGATGGCTGAGCTGCACTTTATTGCTGCCTAAGTTACCAATGGAGGCTACAGAAAGGCCACCTACACACATACGCCTTTACTTTTTCCTTTTGTTTTTGTTTCCAGACATGTAAAGTGACTTGTGTTTTTGTACAAAGGATGTAAGAAGTGTGAAAGTGTGTGTCCTCATCCAGGGTCATTTCTCTCATTTCCATTATTTTTTCAGAGGTGTGACTATAATCCCTGATTGTGAAATGGAGACATTACCAGATGGCACTCCAGCGCATTCTCTTCCATCTGAATGTTTGCTTTGACCTCGCAGTGAAGGGCGGCAGCTGTATGGAGACAATGAGCGAGGGACTCTGTGGGGAAGGAGCGACGGAACAACTGAAAAGGAACCATTTACATTTGGATGATGACAAAGCAGTGGACTTGGACGTGTGGAGGAGAAGCGCGGGAACTCCTGATGGCCTAAGAGGCCTGCTCTGTAAGAGCTTCAGGTCAGGAGGCGTCTGCCTTTCCTAAGTGTTGACCCACCCACCCGCCATTAGAAAGATAATCATTTGGTGTCTCAGAGAAGGCAGGGTCTCCAGAAACAATGGAGGAAGAAACTCCTGGGAAAAGGAGACGTTATCACCAGATGGGGGGGTGGTAAGTCGAGCTTTTACTGCTAACTAGACCTGGAAGTGATGTGCAAACTTAAAGCCAATTACTGTTGACAAAGCGTGCTTGAATGCCTTTCTAAAGAATATGTGCTGTGCCTGCCTGGTTTGCCAGGATTACTGGAGAAAACAATGAAGTAAATTTGCTGGCACATCTGCTCTCTCCAAGAAGTGTCCGTAATCTGAGAAGAGTTTTCACTGTGGCGTCCCAAGTGCCAGCCATATGCCAGGGGAAGAAAGCCTTGTGGCTTTTTGGTTGGGGGGGATGTTGAGGTTTGCGTGTATTCTGTACCTGTTGGGCATCTATCTTGTGTTGAGAGGCGCAGAGCCCTCAGATGCCCACTCCCTAGAATTTGATCTGATGTTGAACGGACATCAGGTCACATCAACACATGAAGTATGGCACAGGGAGTGAAGGGCAGCATGCTGTAGCTGGCTTGGTGTTTAGAGATGTGTCTTAGAAGAGAGTAGTGGCTGGTCACCCATGCCTCGCTATGCTCTATCCACGAGGTGGTGTCCTGACAGCCAAACTCTAATTGTGGGGTGAGTGACAAAAGTGACAAGCTAAGCAAAGCACCTGTCACTAAACATAATACAGCCAAGATCTCCACATGGAGGGCAAAGCCTGGCCATGGAAATCTGGTCAAGCCCACCGTCTGGCATCTTGAAGTGATGTAGTAGCGGCTTCATGACATGCAAGAATGCTTTCAACAGCCTCATCTATGTTTTTATTTAATAGAAAAGCCAAATCAGCTCACCTGATGTACACCTTACTTATGTTTCTGTGCTCCCATTACCTGAGACCTTGTGGAATAAACCTTGACTTTATTAAGCCTTGCAGAAGAAGAGAAGCTGTTGCTTAGTAATGATATGCCATTGTAAAGAGTAATTTTGTGAAGAGGGAGGACACAGCTAAAGAAATAGAGCAACAGGGCCAGCAAAACCCTTTGAAATAGTAGGGAAGGTCTCAGCGCCTATTCATTTTGTATTTTTTAAGGAATGAGAATAAATGACCCATGAGTTTACTTTTTTCAATTTTGCATGCTTTATATTAGGCTATTACAGTGTTCTTGAATAAAGTACAATAATTATGATGACTTTTTTTCTTTAAATACACTGAGTTATACCCAGTAACAAACACATATATGCTAATATCCTCCCAGTCAAAAAAGAAATGAAGTAGTTGCAAGTATAAATATGAATTACCACTCTATTTCCAGCCATGTGACACAAATGGTGACTGTAGAAGCAGCGTGTAGGTGAACTAACCTATTAGGCTGCCGGTCAAAATTCACGTCACATATTGCATGTCCAACAGGTAAAAATATAAAGTGGCCTCGCGAAGTCCAACGTTTTCCTAAAAGCGAAAGCGGAGCTTCACCGTGTGCTCGTGTCAGCGAGGGTGTGGCTTAAGCACGAGCAGGCAGACACAGACAGTGCCTATTTGATTTTACGTTGTTTTTTCCAAATACAAATAAATGGCAAAAAATTTGTATGAAATAAATATTCGTAAAAATCCACTATTTTTGTTTATCTGAATACCGTATTTGGATTCAGCTCCACCCCTACATTACAGGGTAAGGCAAAATGTTTAATCTGAACCTAAACCCAATCCAGAATATCGTATAAAACTGAAGTATCTCACGTTCAAGTTCTTCAAATTGCAAATACGTTACATTAAGTTCACCATTCTTAGAAAAATGAGCTTGTTCAATGAACGCAACACACTCTTTTGAACAATTTCATGCACAACACTGAACATTACCCATTTATGATATCTACAGGTGCAAATAATTAGAAGGCTGTGCTAAAATGTGACAATAACTTAATAGAAGGAACAAGTGTAACCATGACACTGGAAGCAGGAAAAAAGTAACAGAAAGATAATAAATATAAAGACATGATCAAGTTGAGTGGGAAAGTGTGCATGTGTTATCTTTCAAGTCCCTGAGTGTTTAGGAGTATTATGGCCTGAGGGAATAAACTATTACACATTCTGGCATTGAATGTCTGAATGCTTTGGTACCTTTTTCCAGATGGCAGAAGAGTGATTAGCTTATGCGAGGGGTGCATCAGGTCCTCTGCAATGCTGGCGGCTTTGCGGATGCAGCATGTGGTGTACATATCTGTGACGGAAGGAAGAGAAACTGTGACAATCTTCTCAGCTGTCCTCACTGTCCTCTGCAGGGATTTGTGATCCATGACATTGGAATTCCCAAACCAGACAGTGATGCAGCTGCACAGGATGCTCACAATAGTCCCTCTGTAGAAGGTGGTGAGCATTGCTGATGGGAGATGGGCTTTCCTCGGCCTTCGCAGAAAGTGAAGACGCCGCTGGACTTTCTTGGCCATGGAGATGGTGTTGAGGGACCAGGTGAGGTTGTCTGCCCAGTGAACACCAAGGAATTTGATGCTCTTGATGATCTCCATGCTTGAGCCATCGATATACAGCAAAGAGGGGTCATTTCTAGTTCTTTTGAAATCAACAACCATCTCTTTTGTGTTGTCTGTAATAGATTATGATAGTAGATTTAATATTGTCATGTGTATGGAGGACAGTGAAGTAGGATCACCATGCAACACATCCCCTGCCTTTGTGAGCACGGTAAAGAAAAATGTATTAAAAGCTCATTTTATTTAATAAAAATGCAAGTAAGCTTAAAATGAGGTGCTCCGTCCCCATAATGATAGTAATCAGTAGATCAGTTAGTAGGCCTTAATCCTATTCAGAATTTGTGGGACACTGTGAAATGGGGCTGATGGCACTGTAGCTCAGCTATGATCTTTTTTTCACCAAAAGTGTAGACACGCCAAATGACTTGGTGCTTTAAAAAAATATTTTTGATTTCCTGGTTGAAGATTGTGTACTCATTGTTTTGGCTTTTTTTTTTTTTGATATCACAATTACGATCCTTCTAGCCTCTTGACCGCATCTTTTCTTCCTCCCCCTTTGTAGTTGCTGCTAGTTTTCTTAGAACAAACAGTTCTGCAATCTGTGTGTACTTATTTTTAATTGATTTAATCTTTTCATTATACTATGAAGATTCTTTTTAAAAATTCTGCAAGTTTCCACTTGAGCTTAGTAGTTTGTTTCAGATTCTGACAACTCTTGGTGTGAAGAAGTGCTTCCTAGCCTCAGTCTTTGTTTCTTCTGTATACTCAATTAAGCAATTCACTGTGTATTGTTGTTATTATTTTTATTGATTTAGCAGATGCCTTTATTCAAGGCAACTAACAAAAAGTTATAATATATACAAAAATGATTAGAAGGTGCAAGAATCAAAAGCAATAGAGAACAAGATGAAATAAATGGAGCACAAAAGAGTAGTCCTACTAGCACTATATAATTATGCCTACAACCAGAGCAAACGGACATCAGTATTGTAGACTCTCTGTCAGGACTACAGCAGCTCTCCTGTGCAAGAGACACCAAGCAGTTCCAAAATATTTAACAGAAAAATGTGTTTTCTAAAGACGCCTAAACAGGAGTAAATTGGGTGCAATTCGAGATCATTCTGCGACTTTAAAGCAACAGCAGAGAAGCATTGTCCAGCCTTGGCACGTCCGGTAAGAAGAGGAATGGTCAGCCCACAGGCAGAGGCAGAATGGAGACCTCTTGAAGGAACATGCTCTATGAAGAGACCGAAGACTGGAGATATTGGGATGCACAACCCTTCAGAGAACCATAACACAAGACAAGAGTTTTGAATGGTGTCCTTGTGGGAACAGGAATCCAGTAGAGTGACCAAAGCAGAGAAATTGTAAGAGTAAAACGAGGAATAGGGAAGACCAATCAAGCTGGTGCCTTCTGGAGGAGCTGCAGTGGCCTGATAGCCCCGCCAGGAGAGTCCAGCCAAGAGAGAACCAGTGCCTGAAGGTGTAGTTGCATGGCCTAACTAGTGAGGAATGGTCGAATCTGAATATTATTAAAAAAGAAACAATAGGATTGGGTTGTTGAAGAAACGTATTCAATAAATGAAAGTGAGGAGTCCAGAGTTGCACAGAGAAGTGATGATGAAAGGGTGACATTTTAAATGTCACCATGTATCTGTTGGATCAACTTTATCAGTGTCTTTAGGAATTTTGAAGACTTGCTACTCCTTTGGCCTTCTCTTCTCAGGACTTAGGAGTTCTAATTCCCTGATTCTCTCATCATAGGCCATTTATTCCTTAAATGCACTTAGTTGCCTTCCTCCTACACACAACACTCCTGACACCATCTGACTAGCACGCCATTAGCTCTGAGTTTAAAATCACACAATTTATGTTAAACAATTTTTAGATTGTAACCTAACTTATAATTTGTCTTTTTAATTTCTTCTGCCCAATTCCCTATCGATGTAAATTCCTAAATCTTTTCTGGAGGTTGGTGTTCCCTATCTTGCAGCACTGTGTTTTCAAAGTGTTTTTCTATTTTTGACGGTTGTCAAGGTCTTTTTCAGCTGTTCTTGCTGTCCTTTCTGAGTTTCTCCAATTTTTATGTTGTCTGCAGCTTTTTCAAGTTTCCTGTCCCATCGAGACTGTGTGTTAGTAATAAGAATTAGAAATGGCCTCATCCCAATTGACGGCTCATAATGAATCGTAGGTGCAGAAACGTATCCAAAGCTTCGTAAAGTGTAAGATAATCATGTTGTATGCTTACTCCAAATGTTCACTCTGAGCTGTCTGACAGATTGGCTTCCTCACATAAGTCTGTGCTGCTGACTGTTAACTTAGTCTGTTTGTTGGAATATAAAGCAATGAGGTGACGGCCGATGACAGATGGGAAAGGTGAATAGGCAGCCTGGCAGAGTCCACGGCAAAGCAGCACCAACAAAACACTCGAGGTTTGTCATTCCAACACTCGGAGAGTGGTGGGGTTCGGTGGGCTTGATGTTTGATGATAATGATGCAAATCTTGCTTCTGTGACAATAACCCACTCGACATCTGTGTGCTCACTGACTAACAGTTGCCATCTCTGGGACTAATATGTATGCATCCTTTAGGAAAAAAAGGCACCACATAAATGGAGTGGCGCAGCACATAGCTGTCTTCATTTCCTTTCAGGGTGTAAATGCTCAGTGGACCTCCACTCTTGACTCTCTCTTGGGAACCAAAGGAAACAAACCCATCAAAGTGGTGGCCCCGAAGCATAAGGTTGAGAATCGGCAAAGGGGCCCCCAATAAATTCACAGTGGACTCTTGCCTGATCCCCCTACTACAGTGGAGTCCTGCTGTGACTACCTAGGAGGCCTCCAGGCCCCCACTAAATGAAATTTTTTAAAGCCTAGAAAAGTGGTAGCAGTATGCAGGTTGGGCAGTCCCCTCCATGCTGCTTTCTCGTCGTTGCCTGCAGCCATCTGCACCATTGTCCCAAGTCTGACCTCCACAGGCATGCTTGGCTGCACTAATTGGGGATCCATGCCTGTAAGGAAACTCCCCTCTAAAACAACTCCTTGGACTCTCAAAGGCCGAAATGCAAATAGACCTTGCTGGCCCCCCCAACCCCACCCCGCACTTGATTCCTTTCACAGCCCTCTTTTATTCTTGCCGCAGCTGCAAAATATAAACTTGCCAACAAACGACTGCTCGATGGAGCAGAAGTGAGAACAATGAGGGCCCGTTGAGAACCTGAGACGCGCGTGCAGCCAGTTTGACCGCCAGTCACATTCTGTGACACGAGCCACAGCTGTCCACAAGTGCTCTCTTTGGGGGGAAGGAGGGACTACCCAGACTGGCTACTTAAAGATGATGGTGTGGGTATCCTTGTGGTTTACCTTTACTTCTGTGCCTCAGCACCTACTGTGATTGTATTTCGTTTCCACATTTATTTTAAAGTTTTAGTAAAGTTTAATATCCATTTTCAAAATTATATGGATGTGGAGCCTGTCCTGAAAAAGCATAAGCTAGCGATAGCAGGGGCACCACAGGTACCTTATTATTGTTGTTACGGTTAATAAAAAATAATATTGATCTGGATATTACTGTATTGTTAGATTATTATTATTATTATTATTATTACTTTGTTCAATTCAATTCAGTTTATTTTTGTATAGCAATCTTCACTGAGCGCAGGCACAGAGCTCTGTGGCAGTTCTCGGGTCCAATGCAATTACAACCTTGACATAAGGAGGACATAAAGATGCCAAGTAGTTTGAAATGGATTATCATAAACGGAGCCCGCCACTCTTTGTTCATTAATTCATTGTTGAACTGTGTCCAGTATGTGTATTGTTCTTATTATTACTGTATTTGTTCTTGTTGCTTTTGACTTAAGTGACCCTCAAGATGAACATTTCGCCTGTTCAACACTTGAGTCTATTCTGTTTCAAGTCATAACTGTGGACTGAGGTGGCCGGCAGGTACCCTCTAGCCTAACGCCATAGCCATTAATAAAGTAGCAACAATGCAGTGCATTGTTACCAAAATTTGTAGTTATGACCAAATAGATGGAAACACCCCAAGTGCCCCGTCCGGCCCACCATGGCATCTGTGCACAAGCAGTATGATGGTCCAGTTTCCATATCTGCCCCTGCAAATCACATTGACGGAACTTTCTTAAGGAAGTGAATCACCTACCATCCCATCTTTCCGAGTCTGGTGAGAGTGGAAATGTCGGTAAGCAGTGGACCCCTTGATTAATACTCTGTAGCCATTTTGTGGCACAAACTGCATAAAACCAGTGATAATAAATTGTGCTGCAGGACATGTCAGCTTGAATCAAGGCCTGCATTGCCATCTCCGTCATTTACCAGTAAAGTTCTGCGTCAGTGGTGGAGGTGGCATTGTCACTTACAGTGTTTAATCATGGCACCTTGGTAGTCAGATGGCTGAGTGGTTAAGATTTGGATTTCAAAGCCTGAAGTTGCAGGTTCAGACACAGCCAGTGACACTGTGTGACCATGAGCAAGTCACTTTACCTGGCTGGAAGAACAAACAAATGTCACCAACTGTATCTCAGATGTTATAAGTTGCCTTGGGTAAAGGTGTCAGCCAAATAAGAAGAATCACCTTTGGCACTGTGCTGCTATTCCTGCAAGAGCTTAATATCAAACTGTTGTGTCACCCCAGATGAGAGCAGTAGATGAGACCCCAAATCACATCCGGCATCCACAATTGGAGAGATCACAATGCATCTTCATGCTGAATTTGGGGGAACTGAGCCACTAGTATTGACCCCGGCAGACTTAATGCTAAAGTAGTGTTTCTGTGTACAGCTGATTTCAACTGCTAATACTTCAGTGCTAATGAAGTCGAGCACTCTCAGCCCTCAGCACAGTATCCATATACAGTACAATACAATTTATTTTTGTATAGCCCAAAATCACACAAGAAGTGGCACAATGGGCTTTAACAGGCCCTGCCTCTTGACAGCCCCCCAGCCTTGACTCTCTAAGAAGACAAGGAAAAACTCCCAAAAAACCCTTAAAGGGAAAAAATGGCAGAAACCTTGGGAAAGGCAGTTCAAAGACAGACCCCTTTCCAGATAGGCTGGGCGTGCAGTGGGTGTCAAAAGGAAGGGGGTCAATACAATACAATACACAGAACAAAACATTAGCAATCCTCAATATAATAGTACAATAGAAATATTACAAGTACAGAGCAGAATTTAACAGTAGATGATATCACATAATATGATTTGGATTTCTTTAGAGTCCTGGACACCTCAGCCGTCAAGCTGCCTCCCCCTATTGGCCATTCCACAGCTGAAACAGTGCTGGGCCAGCCAATCCGATGAAAGGACCCCTCTACCTGATGATTCCTGTGATCCTCCATCTGGGATGACTTTACCTTAGGCAGGCAAAACAACTTGGCAGGTGGGCCGTGGAACCAAGTGCCACATTTGAGTACCAAGAAGAGAAACAGAATAGGTGAGGGTTAGAAACAAATTGTAACGTTACTTATGTTTTAGTGCTATTGACTAACAACAGAGATGCAGTCTGTACAGTTAATCAGCAGCTCTAGTCAGGATATGCTAAACTGAAGTAGTGAGTCTTCAGCCGGGATTTGAAAGCTAAGACTGAAGGGGCATCTCTTATAGTAGCAGGCAGACCACTCCACAGTTTATGGGCCCTGTAACTAAAAGCTCGACCTCCCACTGTTATATTATTAATCCCTGGAATCATAAGCAGCCTGGCATCTTGAGATCTTAAGGTGCGCTCTGGTTTGTAAATCATGATAAGTTCAGACAAGTAAGCCAGACCTTGGCCATTTAATGCTTTATATGTTAAAATGAGGGTTTTGAAATCTTCCCTAAACTTAACCGGGAGCCAGTGTAAGGATTTAGAAGAAGGTATTTTCTCAGCCTCACCCTTACATTGCCAGTCAGACTGATTTTCTGTTCCTTTGAAGTCAGTTATGTAACTCGCCTGGCTGACCACAATGTGTGGCTGTTTGGTGCCAAAGTGACTGGCACAAATGGCGTAGTCCTTTCATTTTGGGTCACAGGCTGCTGGAGCACTGAGACAGAGACCACTTCTGAAAAGGGGCATCGGAATGCACACTCATCTAGTTCAGATCACACATGGAGGAGAAAGACAGGAGAAGATACACTTTGGGACAGGGCCCCCCATGAGACCAGACACTGGCTGAGCCGCACCATCAGTCCAACTTTCTCTTGAACATTTGGCCCCTTCTCTGTGACTCATCAGCTACACACAATGGAAAGGCAAAGTCAAGATGATGCCCACTATGGATGACGAGGAGCTCATGATCATGCAGTGATGGGTTCACTTCCTTTCATCACACGTTAAAACAAAACAGAACTGACAGTTTTCGTCTTCAGAAGGCAGAGAGCAGTTCAGGCCATCGAGAGAACCTGAACTTACAGTGCCCTCCATAGTGTTTGGGACAGACTCATAGTGTTTGGGATAGACTCATTTTTTCCTTGAGTTGCCCCTCTGCTCTGTAGTTTAAAATTACAAATCAAACAATTCAGACGAGATTAAAGAGCGCAGTGCAGACTTTCATTTCAGGGTATTTGCATACATTTTGGTCACAAAAAGTAGAAATGGCAACACTTTTTATTCATGACCCTCCACCACCCCCTCATTTCAGGACACCATAATCTTTGGCCAGAAAATTGCCATCAGAGGGGTTTGTGATTCCTCAGGTGGTTTTCATTGCTTCATAACATGCTGCAGCTTGCTTCTACCTTTGGAGTCTGTAGATGCAATTGTTCTGCACGAGGACAAAAGCTGTGCCAATGAAAGTCAAAGAAGCCATTATGAAGCTAAAATGCAAGAATAAAAACATTAGAGACTTCAGTAAAACATTAGGATTACCTAAATCAACTGTCTGGCTCAGTAATCACAAAGGGACTGGTAGGCCAAGGAAGAACTCCACTGCTGACGGCAGAAGAATCCTCACTATGGTCAAGTAAAAGCCCCAAATGCCTGTTCAACAGATCATACACAGTCTACAGGAGGCAGAAGTGTGAGTGTGAGTGTCACAAAAGACTTCATGAACAAAAATACAGAGGCCACACTACAAGATGCAAACCATTAGTTATGCACAAATATACTTTGATAAAAAATACTTAAAAGAGCCAGTAGAATTTTGGATAAAGGTCTTATGGACAGATGAGACAAGGATGAACCTGCATGTGATGGCAGGAATGAAGTGTTGAGATGAAAAAGAACTGCCCAAGATCCAAAGCATACCACTTCATCAGTTAAACATGGCGGTGGGGATATTGTGGCTTGGGCGTGTATGGCTGTCAGGTTTTGGCACACATATCTTCATTGATGATGGAACTGCTGATGCCAGTTACGCAGTGAATTTAGAGTTGCATAGAAATATCTTATCTGCTCAAGTTCCAGTGGACTGTGCTTCATCCTACAGCAAGATATTGATCCAAACATACTGCTGGGACAACAGAGGAGTTTTTCAAAGCTAAAAAATGGAAAATTCTTGAATGGCCAAGCCAGTCACCTGATTTAAATCCAATTGAGCAGGCCCTTCATATGCTGAAGAGAAAACTTGAGTGGACAAACCTCAGAATCAAGCAGGACCTGAAGATGGCTGCATTAGAGGCTTGGCAGAGAAGACCCTCAGCACTTGGTGATGTCTATGAATCGCAGACTTCAAGCAGGGGATATGTGCCAAAGTCCTAAAAGTGACAGTTTTAATAGACCTGCCATTGCTGTGTCCCAAACGTTATGGTGCCCTGAAATGGTGGGCCATGTATAAAAAGTGTTGTTATTTCTACCTGCTGTGGCTGAAATGTATGTAAATATCCTGAAATGAAAGTCAGCACTGTGCTCTTTAATCTCCTCTGATTTGTAATTTTAAAATGTGGAGCAGAGGGAGGCATCAATTAAAAATGTGTCTTTGTCCCAAACATCATAGGGGCACTGTCTGTCTGTCTATGCCCTTCTCAGACATGCATAGTGTTGCAGGGTCGTGCTGAGCCCAAGTCTATTCTGATAGTTCTGGCTGTAAGCCCTTTCATGAATTCATTCTTAGCCACTTTAGAAGGTTGGTGACCCTGACACTCACATCTTTGGCTGTAAGCAACCCCAGGTGCAACATATAAAATCCAGACGGACAGACCAGGACTGGGGGTTGTGGAGCTATGATTCAGTGGTCCTGGATGGTTAGGTCTTCTTCATGTGTGTGTTGAAGTGACAGAAGTCCTGACTGTCCCCCCACCCCCATCTCCTCTGCCACCATCCCCATGCCACGACACTCCTCCGCAGTCTCATCTTCATGCCTCAAGTCAGCGTGAGCCCGATGAGTAATTCCTGCTCGTGTGTGGGCAGAGAGCTTGCAGTTGGCGCCTGGCATTACTCCTAATGAAAGAAGATAAAGATAGCATGATGATTGGAAGACAAGGTGGTCTTTACAACTAACAAGGACACGGAAAAGTGACGAGTGAACCACTACATCTCCTGAGAGCCAAGTCTTGTATCACGGTGGTTTAAATTTTTTAAACTCAAATTATAAAATGAAGTCTTCCCTTTACTTTAGATTTGAGGGGGCAAGAAAGCTGGGTGGGCTGCCACTGACACTCATGTCCTATCCCTGATTCTTGTGGTCTTTAAAGATCAGTCAAGTTACTGCTGGATAGAGTGCTTTGCTGGTCAGTGTGGCCTTCTGTCCTGTTTTTCACCTTTAATTAACAGATGTCTGTAAAGTAAGAGTCATGCACATGCACGGAGGGATTTGATACTGCTGAGTAGACGCAACAATGAACTTGACAAGAAAATGAAAATGGCCCCAGCTGACCTGTTCAGACACCAGGTGACCTGCCACACGAACGGTTCACCTTTTATTATTCATTGGTTGCCCACCTTCTAATGGTCACCTAAAATTATGAACTGTCCTTCCGTTTGTACATCTGATGAGTCCTGGCAGCTGTAACACTGCTGGTGTGTTCTTTGAGGAGGACAGTAATGGATGACTAGTCTCTGATGTTAGGCAGGAGACAGCTTGGGTCAAAGCAAATTACCCAAAGTTCAAAATTTATAGTAAATTGAATGTCTGCTTACGTTTAACGATGACAGCTGCAAATTTAGTTTACGAGGCAATCGCCATGCCAAGGCACTGGGCAGCACACTTATTTCTGTTTGGCCCCTTGGTGAGGTCACATGACGACTGGTGTAGCCCCCCTGCCATTTACTGGCTGCACACCCTCATTGCAGTCCCGATGTCCGTTTCAAGTTTTTAAATGTAAAAGACCCAAATACTGCGACACCTTCAATGTGCAGCACGGGTGGGGAGTGTCATACATTCGTGGGGTCATCAGTGTCACGTGGACTGACATTCTTACTTGCACATGGTCGTCACAGCGCCAAACACCGCCACTCTCTGGCAGTAAGTGCTTTGTGCAAGGATGGTCCCTGTGTCACAAGGCAAGATATTCAGCCCTGACTTATATAGCATATTATATACAAAAGTAAAAGAAAAATGACAATAACAAAGACAAAATATAATGTAAGGGCCTGGTCTTGAGTGTGGCAAGATTGAAAGAGAAAAACAAAGAGGGACACTGCTGCTACGTCAATGGCCCCTCGCAATCCAAGGCTCCATTTGCCACCGTATCAGAAGGACTTCTCATTCATATATCAACTACTGGCTGAGAAGTCCGTAGACCTAAGGGCCGTCTCGAGAGGGAGGAGGCTCGTCCTGAGTCTGTCTTGTTTATAGGCCTTGATGACATATTTATAATCAGACTGCCAGGGAGGAGAGGAAAGCAAAAACTCTAGCTGATGGCCTGTTGGAAGGGGAATAAAAGACCACCCAGCTAAGTGAATTCTATTTATTAATTTTCCCATTGGTGAGTTGAGGCAGCACATTGGTGGTGGTTGAAGTGGCTCACTTCTCCCTGTGTAAGGAGCTTTAAATAGCTTAGAAAAGCACTATACAAATGTGTTGCTATTATTCGAAGGTAATGCAAGTCTGGAACAAATCAACATTTAGATGCTGAGATTGTTTTCTATCGATATAAAGATAAGCAAACGTCCAGCCACTCCAAGCTCCTGCGATGAAATGTCAGTCAGAAGATGGTGAAGTTGTGCAACTCCTCAACAAGCCAGCACCCACCATCATAGCGCCCTCGTCCCCCTGCCTGACTGGGTGAGTCGACAGTGTGACCCCGTAGCAGTTAAGGGCCTGTTGGTACAGGGCTGCCAGCTCAGTCCCATGCCACCCCTTTGATGAAGTGGCCTCAATTGAACAGACATGGCAAGCTGCCGTCATACTGTATGCTGTGTATGTGATTTGAGGGTCAAATAACAACCAGAATAATCAGTACATGTAAAGGCTTTTGACTCTTTTTTGAGACATTAGAATGTAGACCCTGGAGCATATCATGGGCTATCTTCACCGCTGGGCCTTGACTTCAGCCAAGACCATGGTGATGGGAAGCTGAAAAGTTAAGATGTCAGCCTGATGAAGGAACCTGAGTGACGGCGCTGATTGGACATTTTCATCTTTATAAAGGACACCGGTGGCCTCTTCACTTTTCATTTCCACAGTCTAGCAGGACTTTGAGATACTTGTTGGGTGGTCTCTGTTTCACGTTAAGCTTAAGGGTGTCTATACTGGGCCCAATAAAGGACTCCTCCAGTGCTTTTCAATCACTTTTACAAACAAAAATGTTGTTGTGATTGTCTTTGATTATTTTTCTCTGACTGTTTTCTGAGGCTGGCGTACAAAACAAATGTTATAAACTGATGGACATTCCTCTCCTATGTTGGGTAATCTATCGTGCCACCATGCCAAGCTCCAGTTTATCACCCTGTTCAGTAAAATTGTTACTGGCACATCTCAGTGCTGACACTCGCAGGAGATGGCTGTACTGTCCTGATTGTCTGTCTTCAGCACCAGGTCTCACCATCCTTTCTCTCTTTCTTCTGTCTAAGTTTAGCGTGGGATGGGACCTCTCAGCACCAGGTTAATGGCACTGATTGGTTTAAGAAGGTGTCTTGGTGATATTGGAGAAAGGGCATCAAAAATGGAGGAGAGTAGACAGAGCTGCCATCCAATGTGCTGCCCAAGTAAAGTCCTCTACCCGTGTTCTGTTGTGCTTATCAATAGCCTGTTAATTTTGTTATGTTGGCTTTTCCTAGAATTTTAATGACGTCCAAATGAAAAATCGACATTAATATGGGAGAGGCCTCCCTGCTTAATCCTTGAAATTGTGCCAGTTATTCTTGTGTGTGAGCTAAGATGGCACCTCACCTGGTGAAACATCAACTGATGTAAAACGCCAGGTTCTTCTTCTACTGACAACAGCAGGAAGGCAAACTGAGCCAATGCCCAGCTGTATATTTGGTCAGATCATCCCAGTGGGATGAATAGGGCTGATATCCCGAATGACCGAAATCGGACTCGCTACTGATGCCTGGCATCTCACTGAACGCTGGCTCGTGTGCTGCACGGCAGGCGTCGTCGGTATTTGTGGCGGGTCTATGCCATCGGCGCTAATGGGACTACGCGTTGAACACGACAGTAATGTAATTTGATCTTTGGGACATCTCCTGTAAGCAGCTAGAGTTGTAGATAAGACACCTGATGAAGGCCCAGGTCATCTCCAGCTCGCTTGTTCCATTTTTTACTTTCCACTGTGCATTTCTGTCTGTGCTCCACCATGGACTGCTGAGACCTCCTGCCCCCTTTTATTGCACTTGCTCGCTGCTTCCTTGTTTTCTTCACTGGTGACCACACTCATATACCCAAGGTGAATTTTCAGTCAATGTGGGAATCATTCATTAATGCTGAATTGCTCATGTTTCTAAAAGTATTCAAAAGTACCTGAAAATCAGTGACCTTTTAAACAAAAGTGAACAAATGACAAAATAAACCAACACTTGTGATGATCTCCTTCAAAACTCACACTGTCTGCCATTCCACCATGGCAGTATGTGGCTTGACTAACCGGGAAAGCAAGAAACGTCCTCTCATTTCCTTAATCTGATTTTCTAATGCGGGGTCCTGATGGAGAATTCTAAGTTCCTAGAAGATCTGGGAAGCAACTAACATGTCAGTAAGGAGAGTATCACTTCAACACCTCTGCGCAGAAGGCCTTTATAAGCCTGTGGTTGACCTTGTGGTTTTTCGAGTTGCTATTTTGGAATTTGAAGCCTGTGGTGGGAGCAGCCCAAGAAACTGCGATGTAAAATCTGCACCATATGGGGTCCACAGTATGCTACTGCTGCCCATTCTCTTTGAGTTTTTTCATGTTTTTTTCAATGGGAGTGAAATTCTCCATTAAAACAGGAATGCGTCACCAAAGCTTCTACTCTGCTAACAAGTTTACTGTTTCTTCTGCCTCTGAAGGTTTTTCTCAGGTTTTCAGATAATGGCAGCACATAAACAGAAGTACATCAGGTAAGCAGATCTTCATAGCTGGAACTGTGTTTGTTCTAAGGGGGGATGTTGGCTTTTTAAATACATAAAAATACATACACACACTGCGGTCTGAACACACACCAGAGTGAGTAAAAAGCAAGAAAATTAAGAAGAAATAAAACGCCTGACTTGGCAGTCCCAGTGAGATATTATGCAAGTGTATTGTTGTTGCTATAAAGGAGCCCCCATGTTGTTTCTTGACACACTTCTGCTGAGTAGTTCGCTTATTCAAAGTCCTCAGTGTTAGTGTGTCACAGAGGGGATGTGCAGCATTGTTCATAATGGAACTCAGTTTTGTTTTAATTCTCTCTTTTGCTATGACCTCCCGAGGGTCCGGAGTGTGTTTATTAACTGCGGCTGTCCTTTTAATTAACTTGTTGATTCACTGGGCCTCTCTTGAAATGACATTACCAGCCCAGCACACCACAGAGTACAAAATCGCACTGGCCATCACAGAGTTATCTCTCTATTATAAAAAAAAATCTTGGGATGGGATGAGACAAGACTTTTTTTCCTGCGACGAGACGTGATCTTTTGAAGAGAGACACTTTCACGTCCCGCGAGATGGTTAAGTCATGCTCTACTTACAACCATTTTCAAATAAGACCATCATCATCTGACCTCTCAGTTGTTGGAATGCTTTTGGCAGACACACTTCCTGTGCACTCAGCTCTTAAAAATTTTAGACGTTGTAGATGACACGTCAACGACTAAGCGAACAAGAAAGAGCAGCGCATCGAAAAGAGACACGAAAGCGTTGGAGAGAAAAGAATGCAAAAAAGAGCAAAAATAATCTATGTGCAGATTCTGAAAATAAGGAAAGTAATAATCAGCCCGTCCCGTGAGACTAGACTTTGTGCCAAAAGATTTAACCACACCCGGGGCCAGAAATAAAAGACAAAAGTAGAACGTCGTAAAGAATTCAAAAACATTGGCGTGATACACATGCAGAGCATGTTAGAGATAATGGAAGTAGGAAAATTCAATAGTCTCAAAAAATGAGAGTAAAGATTGCATTAGCACAATCAAACGGAAATTATTACTTGGTGAAATAACGGAACAGCAAAAAGAGATCAAATAGTGTTTCTTCCCAATGAAGAGGCGTATCTGCGAGAATTAAAAGATTTGTTGTTTGGTGAAAGTGAAATCCACATACGCTGTCACACTTGGGTCACAGAGTTAGAACATTAGAACACTCTAGACGAGAACAGTCCATTCAGCCCAACAAAGCTCGCCAGTACTATCCACTTATTTCTTCCAAGAAAACATCAAGTCGAGTTTTGAAAGACCCTAACGTCCTACTATCTACCACACTACTTGGTAGCTTATTCCAAGTTTCTATCGTTCTTTGTGTAAAGAAAAACTTCCTAATGTTTGTGCGAAATTTACCCTTAACAAGTTTCCAACTGTGTCCCAGTGTTCTTGATTAACAGTCTCGATCCACTGCACTAATTCCCTTCATGATTTTAAACACTTCAATCATGTCACCTGTTAATCTTCTTTTGCATAAACTGAAAAGGCTCAGCTCTTTTAATCTTTCCTCATAATTCAGCCCCTGTAGCCCTGGAATCAGCCTAGTCGCTCTTCTCTGGACCTTTTCTAGTGCTGCTATGTCCTTTTTGTAGCCTGGAGACCAAAACTGCACACAGTACTCAAGATGAGGCCTCACCAGTGCATTATAAAGGTTGAGCAGAACCTCCTTGGACTTGTACTCCACACATCGTGCTATATATCCTAACATTCTGTTAGCCTTCTTAATGGCTTCTGAACACTGTCGGGAAGTCGATAGCTTAGAGTCCACTATGACTCCTAAATCCTTCTCATAAGGTGTACTCTCTATTTTCTGACCACCCATTGTGTATTCAAACCTAACATTTTTACTTCCAATATGTAATACTTCACATTTACTGACATTAAATTTCATCTGCCACAAATCTGCCCAAGCCTGTATGCTATCCAAGTCCTTCTGTAATGATATACAGTAATCCCTCCTCCATCGCGGGGGTTGTGTTCCAAACCCCCCTGTGAAAGGTGAAAATCCGCGAAGTAGAAACCATATGTTTATATGGTCATTTTTATATTGTCATGCTTGGGTCACAGATTTGCACAGAAACACAGGAGGTTGTAGAGAGACAGGAACTTTATTCAAACACTGCAAACAAACATTTGTCTCTTTTTCAAAAGTTTAAACTGTGCTCCATGACAAGACAGAGATGACAGTTCCGTCTCACAAATAAAAGAATGCAAACATATCTTCCTCTTCAAAGGAGTGCCTGTCAGGAGCAGAGAATGTCAGAGAGAGTGAGAGAAGAGCAAACAAATCAATAGGGCTGTTTGGCTTTTAAGTATGCGAAGCACCGCGGCACAAAGCTGTTGAAGGCGGCAGCTCACACCCCCTCCGTCAGGAGCAGAGAGAGAGAGAGAGACAGAGAAAAACAAACAATCAAAAATCAATACGTGCCCTTCGAGCTTTTAAGTATGCGAAGCACCGTGCAGCATGTCGCTTCACGAAGCAGCTGCACAGAAGGTAGCAACGTGAAGATAATCTTTCAGCATTTTTAGACGAGCGTCCCTATTGTCTAGGTGTGCGAACAGCCCCCCTGCTCAATCCCCCTACGTCAGGATCAGAGAAAGTCAGCGCAAGAGAGAGAGAGAGAGAAAAGTACGTTGGGTAGCTTCTCAGCCATCTGCCAATAGCGTCCCTTGTATGAAATCAACTGGGCAAACCAACTGAGGAAGCATGTACCAGAAATTAAAAGACCCATTGTCCGCAGAAATCCGCGAACCAGCAAAAAATCCGCGATATATATTTAAATATGCTTACATATAAAATCCGCGAAAGGCGAAGCTCGATATAGCGAGGGATTACTGTAACAGATTCCAAATTATCTGCTAATCCACCTATCTTGGTATCATCTGCAAACTTAACCAGCTTGTTACTTATATTCCTATCTAAATCATTTATATATATTAAAAATAGCAGCGGCCCTAGCACTGACCCCTGTGGAACACCACTCTTAACATCGACCCTCTGCTTCCTGTGTCTGAGCCAATTCTGCACCCATCTACAAACATCACCCTGAACTCCCACTTCTTTTAATTTGATGCCCAACCTCTCATGTGGCACCTTATCAAATGCTTTCTGAAAGTCCAGATAGATAGATAGATAGATAGATACTTTATTAATCCCAATGGGAAATTCACTAATATCATAAGCTCCACTTTGATCGTATCCTTTTGTTGCCTCCTCATAGAATTCCAGCATGTTAGTAAAACACGACCTCCCTCTTCTGAACCCATGCTGGCTGCTTAGAATAACTCCTGTCCTTGCCAGGTGTTGCTCGATGTTATCCTTAATAATTCCTTCCATTAATTTTCCTGTGATGCATGTTAAGCTTACTGGCCTATAGTTGCTTGGATCTGCCCCGTCACCCTTTTTATATAATGGGATGATATTTGCCATTTTCCAGTCCTTCGGAATCTCTCCAGTGCGCAGTGACTTCCTAAAAATATGCGTCAAGGGTTTATATATGTACTCACTAGCCTCCTTAGTAGCCTCCTAGTTGCACAGATACACAGGAGATTTTAGAGACAGAAACGTTATTCAAACACTTCAAACAAACATAAGTCTCTTTCAGGAGTGGATCGAGCTCCGTGTGTAGTCAGTGGGGACAGTTCCGTCCCTCAGTTTAAAGAATAGAAAATCTTCATCTTCATAGGGGTGCGCCTCAGGAGCAGAGGATGTCTCGGGGAGAAGTGAGACAAAAGGACAGCTGCTGCACAGGCTTTTAAATTTTCGAAGCGCCACACGAAATGCAGATCACGTGGCACGGCAGCAGCAGCAGCAAGCCAGCAGCTGATCGAGCAAAGAGGAGGTAAAAAAAAAAAACTTGTTTCCCATTGTATCACCGTTTAAGAGGAGGTTTCGGAGGAGCGGCCACGTCTCCTTGGGGTGCATTCAGCCCCCCTTTTCACAACAGAGTGTGCAGCTGGCTGGGGGGAAAGGGGTTGGTGAGCGAAGCAAGCTGGGTCGAAACTCCCTAGTAGAATTAATAATAATAATACATTTATATAAAAGATTTGAAGGATGTCACTTGCCACGTTAAAGGAGTGTAGACTCCCAAGAAAAAAGATCCTGTTCTGCCCTTTCTTATTTAACTCCTCTGTGTTGTGAGACAAGTCCAACCAGTCATTGATGTAGCCCCCCCACCCCCACAAGTACTTGTATTAGAGGACCACCTCCACATCCTCTCCCTGAATGGTGACTGGACGTAGGGGCTTCTTTGGTGCGGCGGAGAATATCAGTAACCAGTTGCTTGGTTTTGCTGATGTTAGATCTCAGACAATTCTCTTTGCAGCAGGAAAGAAAATTCTCCACCTGACTCCTCTACACTGTCTTAATACATCCCATAAATGCAGAATCATTTCTGCAAGTGACATGACCTGCTGTTATATTTGTAGTCGGAGGTGTACAGAGTGAAGAGAAGAGGAGACAGGACTGTTCCTTGTGGTGCTCCAGTGTTGCTCACATCCGTGCCACAAACACAGTCCTGGAGTCTCTGCAGTCTGACAGTCTGTTATCCAGGACACCATAAGCTCAGCCCCCTGCATATCTCTGAGTTTACCCCTTAGGAAGGATGGCTGGTTGGTACTAAGGGCACAAGGGAAATCGAAAAGCAGAATCCTCACAGTGCTGCCAGCACCTTGCCTGATGAAGGGGCCTTAGCTGCCTGGAAAGCTTGCATTTGTAATCTATTTAGTTAGCCAATAAAAGGTGTCATTTCACCCTACTTTCTTCTGTATCGATCTATGGCTAACACGGTACAACACTCTACTGCTACAGATGGAGCAGATCGGTAATTGCATCCTCCACTCCAGTCTGTCTGACAGGCAAACTGCAGTGGGTCCAGGTGGTCTACCACAAGAGGCATCATATAGTCCAGGACCAGCCTTTCTTGGTCTTCATGATGTGAGATGGAAGTGCCACCGGTCTGTAGCCATTAGGTGAAGAGGCACCAGAATGATACTGAAGGTTTCCCACAGTGGTGACACTTTCTGGAGCCTTAGGCACAGACTAGACAGGTGACAGAGGACACCACAGGGCTGAAGAACTCAAGGACTGACTCCATCTGCTCCCACAGCTTTGTGATTTCTAGTAAATAAGTAAAGTTGTTCATTTTAAAGCATTCTGGAGGGTGCTGACATGTTGCACGTTAGTATTTTACTGTACATGTGACAGTACAGTTCACTTGTCTTTTTATTTTCTGAAAGTGAAATCTAAAATCACATCCCTAATCGTGTAGTAGCTGCGGTGTGTCGCATGTCCAGTGAAATTCCTGCTTGTGTGACTGAGTAACATGGAACACATCGCCACTCTGCGATGACACAATAAACGACTTGTGTTATTTCTTAATTTGAAAGTTCCTGAAGCCTTGTAGAATGAAGAACCCCAGAGACTGTCGGATACGTGTGTGTGTGTGTGTTCATGTCGGCCATGTATGCAGTGAAATTCTTACTCGCCTGTGCTACTCACTGCTCTCTGGCACCATGCTCAGTGAGTATGACCACCGTACCTCAAAAAGCAGTTCGGACTTATGGGTGTGCACAGTTATGTCAGTCATTGTCCAACCCGCTATATCCTAACACAGGGTCACGGGGGTCAATCCTAGCCAGCACAGGGTGCAAGGCAGGAACAAATCCCCGGGCAGGGTGCCAGCCCTCCGCAGCACAGTTATGTGATTTCTCTTAAACATCGGCAGGGCACCAAAGCCACCTCTGGTAAGGCCGAGGACGATTTCGGGTGTCCATCCTAAGAGTAATGGAAGAAGTTGCAGCTTCCTTGGAGGATTTCACACGTCAGGCCTTGTGTGTCTCAGTGACGCACGTCTCTCCATTTTCTCTTCCTGTTTTTTCTTTTCTTTCCGGATGCAGATGTGGGAAGTGAAGTGCTTTTGCACCTAAATCACATTCTCATGTGGGAAAATGGCAGCTGCCTGCAGTCCTCCATGTACTGAAAGAAGACAAGAAGTGAGAGCCGGAGTTCTGACTTTGTCCAATGTGGCGTCCAGTAAAGAGCGGAGTGCTCAGTGATTTTTTTGATTATGTTATGGTGCTGCACACTGATTTACCTCTTAATAAGTAGGCAGAAATGTGGGTCTTTGACCGGTCTGTGGGAACCCCCGTGGCTTTCCTTTTTAGGCCTTGGCACATCCATCCTTGTATTACACCCTGCAGTGGACCAAGACCTTTAGTAAAATGGCTGACAGACTGGATCTGTGAGGTGCACTCGTGTAATAAAACACAAGGCCAATGTGAGTTTGCTACCAGAAGTGCAAATCAGCCTTGGGTTTGAATGGCACGCCCAATTAGTGTGCACCACCAAAAGTGAATTCAAAAGAAGTAGCCTGAGCCTTGAAGTGACCAGGCGTTAAAATGTCAGACCTCAGCCCTTTTGGTTAATTAGCTGGGAGTCCAATAGGCGGCCGCCGCTGGCAGAAGCCCACAGAGCCGCCTCAAAGTGCAGGCGCTATCTGCTGACGCACCACATGAGCGCAGATTACTTCAAAACAACGTCAGAGTCAAACTTCAACACTCCGCATGAGGTGGGACAAGTGCTGAGCTAATAACGGGCGAGCTCGTGAAAAGGACAAGCTGGCGGTTTGGAGGCCCGCCCATGTCTGGAATCGCTAACCACAATAGGGGCTGCAGGGTGACAGGGAGTGTAAGCAGAGCGGCCTGCCTAATTTTAGCCAAGCTGTTTATTCTCCCAAGTCTGCTCTCTCATTTCATCCCCGCGCTCCTGTAATTTATGGGAAAAAAAAGAACACAAACTGGCTTCCAAGTTAATTTGGGTCGTCTGCTATCAAAGAGCCGTCAGCGCAGGCTCCAGATGGCAGGGAAAACGAGAATCCCCCCCAAGTTGGAGTCACGTGAGCCGCTCAAAATGACAGGTTAGGAAAGCTTTGTGTCGGCGAGCTTGAGGACAGAGCTGCAGTCTTGTTTGTGAAGCACACACCTAGATGGCGGCCTCCTTTGTGCACGATACGTCGTCATGGACGTCCTGAAAGCAGAATCTGGCTGTGAAGTGTTAAAACGGCAGGGAGTGCCCTCATAGGCCTGCACTGGAAAATGGCCGAGTGTGTGATCTGTGAAATCAGCCTGACGTGCGCTCATGACTGAGACTGCTCACAAGGTGATGAAGTCTAACATTGTCATTATTGACGCCACATTGTTTGATGGCCCAGTGTGTGTGCGTAAGTGAGAAGGCCCTGAAACGGACTGGCAGATTGTGGCTTCGCTGCCCTCTTGTGCCTGATCCCACCGGGGTAGGCCGCCACCATGACCCTAAAAACTGGATTCAAGGAAGTGGACAGTATAGTTCATGTGTCTACCAATTAAATATCCCAGAGTTGAGGGTGCCAGGATAAATAGCTAGTTTAAGTGGCAATATTGAGCTGACACCAGCCCCTGCCCTGCACTGAGCACAGGCTTTAAAATATTGGAAAGGTGCTGGCGCTACTCCTCACTGGCATTTTTCCAATGCCCAGTCATACTCGGGTCTTTAAGTCACACACAGTCGATCATGTGATTTCCCCAGACGGCATTGGGCAGAAGGAGAACTGAAGTAACACTGGGGTGTCTTGGGTATACAGGAGGACCAGCCAGTGAGACACACACATGGAAAGACAACTGGCACGTTGGTGACATGTTTAAAATAAGGTCCCTGCTGTCAAGTGAATTGTTAACTATGTCTATAAGTGCATTAGGAGGGTATTTTATATACTGTGTGTATATATGTACGAGTGTGTGTGTATATATAATATATATACATTATCACACTTGGGGGCTTCGTTCGCCAACCCCCCTGGCCTGCACTACACGCTAACCTCTTTGCGGTTCCGCCGCTCACATATGGGGATGCAGATGTACAATTTAAACAGATTTTTATTTTCATGGGAATTGTTAAATATGCATAATAGAACTAACTATTTAACATTACAGTGAGTAATTGATCACATTAAAAGATAGTAAAACGTAATAATTTGAAAGTAAATTATGTTTCATGTTGCATTAGAGGTATTTGTTGCGTAATGCAATTTCGTTCTGTTTTGCTTTGAAATTAACACGCAAATACTTTTTAAACTTTTATCAATATCGCATTGAATTTTGATTTTGTATTTGGACTTTCATTGTGACAACACAGCGTATAACTGCCCGTGAGTGAATTTCGTTTCTTTCTGTCTAATAAATAAACCGACTTTTTCGAATTTTTGGCTCTGAGATTTGTTAATTGTCTTTGCTTAAAGTTATTCTAACAGGAAACTGTAAACATTTTAATACGAATGGCTTATCAAGATCTTCTTTAGTGTCTAATGTTATCCACGGCAGATGTACTACATTACATTTCTTGGATACATCCTTCTTTCTACAGTAATTCAGCCGGTGGAAGACCGGATGTTATTAACGGTGGTAGATATTCTATGGGATATTGTAAGTTGTTGTTTTCATCTTCCACACCATCACCACCAACTGTTTCAGCATAGTCTATTGATATGTATTTAACCAATTTGCAGAGTAACCGATCAACAACTTTCTCGTTAATTCGTTTGACTTAATTTCTCGGTGCTAGGATTACCCGTGTACTCATTTCTTCTGTTGATAACCCTTCAGGATGAAAGTCTTCAATAAGATTTGGACATAATAAGTCTTCTTTTATTGGGAACTTAAAGTGAGGAAAACGTAAAGATTTATAAGAGCTGAGAGTACAGGAACTGTGTCTGACAAAAGCATTCGCACCAGTGAGAGGTGAGAGGATCGTGGACGTGGGCCGTTAATCGGAAATGGTGGAGGAGAGGGCAGGACTTGAAATAATCTCGTGAAAAAAGTCTTGTCTAGTCTCAGGATTTTTGTATATAATAGAGACATATATATATATATATATATATATATAATAATATATATAATATAATACAGTGACCACAAGGGGGTGCAGGAAGCCCCAAACCACAGACACAGTAATGATCCAAACAATATATGAATAAAATAATGGTCTTTTATTTTCTTCAAGCACTTTTTCCCCAAACCTCCTCCACTGATCAGCCACAATAGCCATAGAAATGGGTCCAAGTTGCCTCAAAAGCTTGTATTTTGTAATCTTTTTAGGTGTCATTTTGCTTGACTTCTCACTACATCCTTAATGGCTAACACGGTATAACACCCTAGTACTAATAATAAATCAATAAATCCTTCCTCTTCCGTCCTCTGAGTTTTGTCCGCTGCCTCCTGACTCTGACTCTCGGAAGTGAGGCAGTGGACTCCTTTCATGTCAGATCTGTCCGGTGGCAAGCTGTATGTTCCAGGAAGCACTTCAGGGCCATAGAAAAAGTAGGGAGGTTCTTCCTCGACAGCACCCTCTATTGATCCCCACGAACCCAGACAGGACTGAACTTCTGGACTCCAAGCCCCATTTGGGCTACCATATGAGTGCCACTGCCACCTAGTATTTGGGGGATGGAGCCAATCCTGATCTTCGGCTTTTCCCAGTCCATCCATTATCTCATCCTGGCCAGGTACAGTTTTATTCCTTCGTCCCGCTGGCCAAATTGTTTGTGTCATTGCACTGGCCTTTCACCTGGTTAATTGTACTCTGCTCTGACTGG